>NW_024542111.1:0-245624 GCF_016758785.1 Suillus bovinus | reverse complement strand
GCGATACCATACCGAACACCCTGAACTGCGATCAGGACACGAGATGAAAGATGAGTGTCAGCTTACAATAGTATACGCCAGCGGCACGAGGAGAACTGTATGATTTTCCGTGAGAATGCACTATACAGCGAATATCAACGTACCATAGTCAGTAAGAAGCACTAGAGTTGAGGCAAGCATCTAAATCCCACAAAGAACTAAGAGTTTGTTGCGTGTACCAACGTAGACTGTAAATAAACTCACGACTGCAAATGGTTTGGGCTCCGAAGCATCCAGAGACTACTGAGAGGATTGACCCATGTGATGTGGATCCGTCTCCTGTGTTTTAGTTTATCGATACCCAACGTACCAGGATGGCTCGTCTCGGGGAACGAAATATATACGAGAAGCAGTTCGAGCAAGCCCCACACAGCAACGGAATAATGCAAATTGCGCCAGGACCAATACTGCGCCGCTGCACCTGTTGTGATGTACCGCTCGATTCAGCATCCATAAACATCCGGAGAATATTTACCTCCAAGAAACGGAGCAACAGCAAACCCGAAAAGCGTGGCCTGAGATAGTCTTGTCAATACCAGTACTGCCAAACATACAAGAGCGTTCAACACCAGGATCACTCACACCAAGGAATATTCCAATAGCAGTCCCCCTCTCCTCCAGTTTATAAATATCACCGATAATGCCAGCGCCCAACGGTATTCCCCCAGAGCATCCAAACGTCTGCACGAATCGCCAGAAAACAAACTCCTCAACGAAGTTGCCATTGCAACACCACAACTCCCGATACATAAAAACGGCACGCCCCACAAATACATCAATCGGCGTCCATCTGCGGGATCACAGTTAGGAATTGAAACTAACGAGCTCATAACACGCTATGGATACACGCACAGAAAGACGAATAAGCGGCCCAAACTAACGCTCCGACAGCACTCGCCAAGATCGAGACTGACGGTCAAACTGGGAAAATCACTCAATCACAATATTATATACGATGAATCTGCAACACGCACCTGACAACAGCATGCGTCGAGTCAAGATCTTTAGCTATTTGAGGAATGGAAGGCACGAATGTTGCTGAGACGAACACTGATCGCATTCATCAGCATCACATCACTTATCAGCAGTACACTTTCAAATCACCAATACTCACTAGGCAAGAGACCCGCAAAAGAAACTAGAAACACGATCCACCTCTTCTGGTCGGGGGTAAACCTGTCATAGATAGCCTCATGCATAGAGGACGCCAGCAGAGGGCTGTCTTCTGAAACCATCGTGAATTGCGAGATAACCTCGCTTGCGGTGGAGTGATTTATATGCAATAATTATATGCATGCCCGGCCTCTGTCATAGAAAACAATCTATATATATAAATCATCCTGTGACCTAATGATTAAGATACCGGGAGGAGCAACTGTCAGCAAGAACATACAAATATCAGGTGCTCTGCTCCAACTTGGAGCCTTTATCGGTCCCGACATGACGCAACACTCGAGTCCGAACACCCTGGCCCGAAACCCCATCACTTAGCAGACACAAAGCTACCATTAGAGTAGATTGACATGTGGTATGGCTCAAAGACAAGGAGTCTTCAAGATGTACTCCGGACCGGAAGAAGCAGCAAGAGATAAAATTTGCTGCCTCGAGGCGAGAGGAAGAAGTTAAGAGTCTTTCTCAGCGTACTGATACAGGGAAAGATGTGCGTTAGGTCTTATCTACCGATTCGGAGAGATATCACGTGTGTAATCGGTGATTGTTGCTGGCGCGATCACTGAACTCGCATAAATAATATGAATTTCATGAGCGAGGCGTAAAGAATGGCAGCAGGTTGTCTGTCGTAGTGATTCTGAAGCTGAAGCAGTGCCTACTAGGTCCGTTTCCGTGCACCAGGAAATGACCGTGCCGGGTGTGCACTGTAGAGAAGGAAACACAAAGGTATGGGTCCACTAAGAGGCTATTGTTTTAGTGTGAGGTGGGTGGAATAACTGACTCGGACTATGAAGGTCAAAAAAATCATTGTCTGAGGCTAGTTGGCGGGCTCACAGATAACAGGTAAATTCGAATCTTTTTATTCTTGAGCAGCAATGAGCCTACCCTGCAACGTTCGCATCGTCCTCTACGGCCTCAAGTGTCTCTGTCCTCGAGTATGGAGGACTTTCACTGCGCTCGATACTCTCTGCTTCTATCCATCACGGCACGACTTGAACACGATGATCGTACCTTGTTCAGTTGTGCGCTGCGTCCGCCTCACGAATGTTGAAGTAGATGGTTCCGTAGTGGTGTGTGTACTGTGTGTCGTCGATTTTCTTGTAACCTTTGCGGCTCTTTGCGGCCGTTAGCTTGCGGTTGATGTGGCTGTGTTAAATTTTAATACGTCGTACTCTTGTTCAAGTTGGTTCGTCAAGTTGCGATCAGTGTATCTCATCCCTGGTGTTTCCACAACGCCCATTCGGACAAGTCGTACAGAATCGTTCAGCTTTTCTGTGCACACCGTCTTCAGCGGTTTTGCATTGTTATTATTTTGAGAAATACACTCAATTCTCAATTTTGCCTTTGTGTCCTAAGGTTGAGTGATACGACTCTGTGATGGACGCCTAGGAGCAGCAACCATTACCAGACACTCTGAGACTCGCGTGTCCCATTCAACCTTGGCGAGCCACTTTCGCTGAAGACTGATCATGACATTCTTCTTTACTTCTATGGCACAGGCTCTCTCGCTAACCCTATATAGCCGGCCATCTTTCTCAGCGCTCATACCAGCGTCTATTATAGGCCTTGACAATGTGAGAGTACACGTGCACTTGTCATTTTGTTTCCTCGCATCATCATGCCTGGCAGCTTAGAAGAACGACACATTAGACTTGAAGGTCAGTCCCTCCTTCGTCTCTATTTTATAATCCTTACATATGTTTACAGTCATCAGTGGACACAATCTTAAAGTCCCCTCCTGGCGCATGCCCGCTGGCATTTACGTATCCATCAATGTCGACTCCCGGAGATACTGGAAATCAACTATCGGTATCTTATCACCTGATGAATCTGTAGCGTGGGGAGATAGTATAACTCTGTAAAGTTCACAGGGACTCTTCGACGCGATACGAGAACTGATCATTGGTTTATAGATTGTCACATGCCTCACCTGCGTTATCAGTGGAGATGAGGGCATCCTATGAGCTTGGTCAAATGCTAGGCAGTGGAGAAGTCGTAGGGAAGCTTCGAACATCATGGGATGAACTACTCAATCATGGTGATGAGCCATTCGGTGAGTAACTTATTTCTCATTTATACACATCTACTAACATTCCGTAGATCTAATATTTCCACCTGTGTATGGAGTCCACCCTTCCCTCACATTGAAGGCCGCTGTTGTATATGCTCGCGATGATCACGACGGCTCACTCTTTGATGTGAGTGATGCTGGCTTCTGCTGTTAGATTTTGCTGATGGGACACCATCTATAGTCCCTCGTAGACTCTGAGATTACTCGAGATACAAATGCGGGCTACGTACGATTTGCCGAATACATGACGAGCAAGACGGTCTCTCACCTGAACGATGCTATGCGGCATTTTCAGCTGGTCCTTGATCAGTGTCCAATCGACCATCCTGATCATGCAGGGGCTCTCACCAACCTTGCGTTTGTCCGCTTGGAAGGTTATATTCAAGACCATCTTCAAGACATTGACATCACTACTTCCCTCTTCCGCAAAGCCCTTGCATTGCGTCCGCAGGGTCACCCCTTATCCCTCTGTGATCTCATTAGAGTGTTAATCTGCCGCCACAGCAAGGAATCTGCCGCCATCTACATTCACGAATCTGCGCAGCTGTGCAGCAACCTCCTGCCCCTCTGTCCAGAGGGCTCCTACCTTCGTAGTATGCATGTAGACAGTGTGGTCGGCTATGTGATCTGCAATCTTCCAATTGACGCGTCTGATGAAGGCATCCACCTTCGACGAAATCTACTCGAGCTCTGTCCTTTGAGATATCAACTCCGTCCCAGAGCCCTTCACTCGCTTGCACTGGCGTTAGAAACCTGCTTCCAACAGTGTGGCAGGATCGATGATATCGATGAAACTATACAACTTCGCCGTGAAGTTGCGTCTCTGTGCCCAGAGGGACATTCTGACCGTGGTGACTACTTACTCAACTTGGGCTTTTCGCCCGAGTTCGATCGCCAAGGCAAACCTAATGACCTTGATGAGGTCAGCTCTTTGTACGAAGAAGCGCTGCGCCTGTGCACTGTTGTGCACCAATACCGAGATTTCTCATTGGACAACCTAGGGTATGCCCTTGTTACCCATTTCCACAATCACAAGGACACTAATGGCATCACCCAAGCTATCAGCCTCCTTCACGAGGCCCTGACATTGCACCCACCTGGGCATCCACATTGTGACACCACGCTTAACAACCTTGCCCTCGCTCGACACAAGATATGACAAATGTCATGTCAGCGAGGATCTTAACGAGGCCATTGATCGATATCGCGAATCCCATCGGTTAACGATCCAGAGCGCCACAGAACTCTTCACAATTTGAGTTCGGCGCTTTGCTCTCGTTTCACGCAGCCTCGGACAAATGAAGATGTCGAGGAGGCCATTACTCTCTGCCAAGAATCATTAGAAGCTTTGCCTTCACTGCATCCTGACAGGTATCTCAGCTATGGATAGCTGCAACAAGCCTATAGATCTTGTTTACCTGATGCACATCATCCTCGTTGCCGGTCAATACTCGTGCAGCGCCATCATTATCCCAACCTTAGAGAGCTTCATCACGTTCACTTGCCGTCTATCGCTCTCGCAGATCTGAATATTCTCAAGGGTCACTTCACCAGGGAAATAAGACACACGTCTCGAATCAACCCAGCTGAATCGAGGACGGATCTAATAGTACTCTTGCAGGTTTATGGGACGAGATAATGCTACCCGTCGTCGATGTACTCGAGCACGTCCTCAAACTAAAGCGCCGCTCTCGAATCCGGCTGTGTCCAACTGCAACTTTCACGCCGATTGCTCTCCATGCGGCTAACCCTTCTTAAACAAAGCCAGATTACTCTGGGAAGGAGCCATGCCTGGAGGATCTCTACATCCATTCTTACACACCGACACTTTCAGCTCTGGTCAGGTCTAGGCAAAGCGTGCCACTCCATTTTTCGTGGCGATTGGACAAGGTCAACCGGGTGCAGGCAAAGGAAAGGTACTCTTGGCTGTTGACAGTGAGCTCGAGCTTGTCCATAAGCTTGTCCCTGCGACGGCCAGGCACATCACTATTTCCAGCGACGCGGCCACACGAGCTGGTGCCCTCCAAGCTTTGCAAGACAATACACCTGGGTGCACCTAGCCTGCCATGGCAAGCAGGACCCTATGCAGCCTTACAATTCCCATTTCGTCATGAGAGATCAACCTCTGACGCTGCTTGACATCATGGAGAGAGATAATCCGCATGCAGAGTTCGCATTTTTGTCGGCATGTCCGAGTCATACTGCCGTCGGAGATGAGAAGACGCCCGACGAAGTCATTCATCTTGCAGCTGGTCTCCAGTTTTCAGGGTTCAAGAGCGTCGTCGGTACGCTGTGGGAGGTAGACGATGCTGTCGCCAAACGTTTTCTGTCGTATTCTGAAATATCAGTAGCTTGTCAATCCTAGTAAGTACTTAGACGGTCTGACTTACGTCATTCAGTAGGCATCCCGTATTATCATACTACTACTTACTGCTGGCACCTGAAGCTTCTGGCAATGGAGTGTAATAACTGCGAGTTGAGACAACGTCAGTACTATTGCGCAGTCTGTCTCAAAAATCAGTAAGCAACTTAAAAACACTTATCGCAACCCGTTCTCACCTTGCATACAGCCTACGTGATTTCCGCCATCAAACTCCACCATTTTTCCTCCGACAGAAATGAACATGTTGCTCGTGCATTTCATGCATTCAAGTCTATAGAATCTAGTCGCCTCCAAATTCGTGCAGACCTTGCAAAAGTGAATCGCAGCCTCGAGCAATTAGTAGTCGGCCGCCTTGCCAAAGTGAGAAAGAGACTGTGAGAGCAGTACGTGCTATACCCTTGTTCGCGTGTGATGCTCTGACTTAATCTAGAGCGCGACCGTCTCCGTACTCTTCGAGAGGCCCTTGGTCAGCGCCGACGCACACTTAACACCGCACGCCTCCTTCCACCTCAATCGCAAGCACTCGCCAAGGAGTCTCAGGAACTTTCCGTACTGAGCCAAACTATCGCTAGAGCACGATCGGGCCTTGTACAAGAGCTATTAGAAGTCTTTCATGTCGTCGAAGTCGGCGGACGACCCGCAGTGGGTGGACGACCAGGCGCAAAAGGAGAATGGACTATCGGTGGACTGATTCTTCCAGTGCCAGGAGATGTTAGACGTACGCAAGTGCCTACTATGTCAAGAAATTAATCACACAGGTCGTATCATAGGATACCCACCGGATCACATTAACGCCGTAATAACTCATACCATTCACTTTCTTGGACTCCTCACTTTCTACCTAGGCATTAAACTACCTTTCGAAATTTCGTGGTCTTGCAGAAAACTCGGGGTTGGTGTCCCTTGGATCAGAGCAGGACGAGGGAGTGAATCATGGGCAAAGTGCGTCTCCTCTCATCATTTACTGTATTTTTACTTGAACCGTTTCATGTTCTCCTTCTATACATAGATGGACAGCCAAACACCCAATGCACCTAACCTCCAAACCATCGTCTACACCATCTTCTCCCACCTCATCACCATCCTGTACATCTGCATCGTTAGCTGACTCAGAAGCTCCAGAACAGGTACCAGCCCACACCCAAAACCAGTCATTCACAACCGGCTTTGCGATGCTTCTTTACAACGTGTGTTACCTCGCTCATACTCAAGGTGTCGAGATCCCCTTGTCCCAGGCAGGCGATTGCATTGGGTAATTTGTGGGCTGTATGTTGTAGTGGGGAGCTTGGACGGTACGTTGTCTTTTACTAACGTCGGATACTCTATTCCTGCTTCATTATTTATCGTTCTCATCCAAATGTGTCGTTTTTTGATTAATATCATCACAGTCGATCACACTCTACCACCCCGCTCCTCTTACCTCCAACACCCCCCTCTTTCATGCTCGACTTTGCGCAGGTCCTTCAAACTACTGCTGCTAGTCCCGCTCGGGCAGCACGAATACGGCCGGGACGCTCAGCGCAAGAAGCTGGCATCGGGAGAACGAGGAGCGAACGTATCGTGGAGGAAGATGGCTGGGATGTAGTAGAGCTTGGTGAAGAAGAGGGTTTTGGATAAACGGATGAGCTGGGAGACTGTGGATTATTAGCATGAGTCACATTGTTCCAAGAGCTTTGATATGAACCTGTAACAGTCAGTCTTGTACGAATACATTTAAGGTCAGTAGCAGGCTGGCTTAGACGAGAAGCTCGCAGAAAGTATGCATATGATCCCCATGGGCTCAGTACTACTGTGATCTCCGTGTATGTCGCTCGAAACATGTGCTTTTCCTCATGGAACGATCGAGTCCTTCACAAAGCACTCCATCGCATATTCGCTTGACAGCAATGAAGCGGTGTAATAGTCACATGTGTTGGAATGTCAAATTGACCCAGTATGTCAGTGTCGAATTGAATGAAATGATACAGTATACTACCACTCATCATACACATTGTCTTTTCGCTTTCCGTCTCAGCGACACCTTTCTATTCCTCCTCCTTCGGAATCGTCTCCCCTCAGTCCTATTCAGAGCCTCTCTTTGTTTGAGAATAACTCCGCCCTGGTCTCTTCAGGTATATTCATGCCATGATCATCGAGGACTTGGAGGATCTTATCAAACTGTCCGACCTTGCGATATCTCTTCGCTGCTTGCTCGAACTCTTGGGCATTGAGATAGGCCTCAGCAGCTTTAAGATCATCTCCTGCTCGAACGTAGCAATCCGCCGAGCTACGATAATATTGAAGCTTCTGATCTCCTGTCGCGGTCGCCCCACAATCATCAAAGACATTGGCAGCTACGTTAAAAGCTCTTTTTTGGTCGCTGGGTAAGGCCACTCCGACACTAGAGCGTGCAACTTCTCGCAGTTGATATGCTTCACAAACCTTCACTTCATGACGAAGGTTAGCACGTTTGAAGCAATGGATAGCCTGCGAGTA
Organism: Suillus bovinus; assembly: GCF_016758785.1. NCBI lineage: Eukaryota > Fungi > Basidiomycota > Agaricomycetes > Boletales > Suillaceae > Suillus > Suillus bovinus. The sequence goes on along the minus strand of NW_024542111.1, from coordinate 237,486 downwards.
GCTTTTATGCGAGAATAGTGAGCGCCCAAAGGATGCCCATTCTTCTGGAGTCGAGGAGACGGCTAGATGAGGGAAATCGGTACCAGGGGTACAATTCTGGACTTGATTGCGAGACGTCCAGAACGTCTGAAGGGAAAGGGTTATCAGATTGAGTTACGCCAACATGCTGCTTTAAACGTACACGCATCGGATCAGATTTATCAGATTTGTCAACGATCCACATGTTCTTTCTTGCTCGAGTGATCCCAACATAAAGAAGTTTGAGCTAATAAAATTAAGCAGGAGTTTATTTTGAGGATCGGCGTGCCTACCTCGCTACAGACCCCAGCGTATCGCGCCTTGTAACGCTCGAAGTTTGGTACATGTCCCTGACCGTCTATCCCATTGAGAACTACGCGCCATCGTGACAGATCTACAACAGAATCCTCGAAAAAGTTGTACAACAGCACCTGACCGAAGTTAGACATTCATCAGATAGCAAACTTAGCCTTCTCACATCATTGAATTCCAGGCCTTTGCTCTCGTGAAGCGTCCTGCATATATACGTGAAAATGACAACACAGCAAAGGTAGTCTTAATACGACTCACATAATCAGTCCAATTTCACCAATTTGGTCTCGTAACTTCTGACGTGCTGCATCGTCACGCACGAGAATGCCTAGATACGTTGTCAGTGTATGAATGAAACCTCCAACCAATTACTTTACATTGCTGGGCCCCGAACTCAATGTGACTACCGCTGAAAGAATCCTCAGGAGGAAAGGAGATATCGTCCAGGCCTGCTTACCTCGCCCCGAACAAGAACTGTTCATAACGGACGGTGTCTTTATCCCAACCCGTAAAAAATACAGGCTTCAGCCCGTCAACCACCCCCTTTTCTGGCTGAAGGTTATCGATTGTGTTGCGCCAAAATTTTGTGATGAGTTCGATCACAGAATGCGCGCAGTTGACGATGCCACCGTGCGATCTGTAGTTGATCGCCAATTGAAATGTAGTAGGCTGAGGCAAACATGCTCCAGCAGAATTGACCGAGATGTTTTGCTGCTGTTATAAGGTATCAATTCGGGCCCGAGATAAGTTATTCCCTGCTGACCTCCGTACGGTAGAGAAACTCTGAGAGATCCTCGAACCTGAAGGAACTCCCTGCAGAGATTGTCTGTGCGGTGTCCCCAGCCCAGAACAAGCCGTCGGGATTCCTGCATAATTGCCTCAAAACTATAATAGAAAAATCTAGTAAAGGAATCTTTGTCAACCAAAGTTGTAGTAGCTACTTACAGAGTGCGTCGATCAGAAGGTTGTCTTGTGCTTCGTCGACATAACTAGTGCAGGCGGTCAGGGGCAAGATGCATTAGCGGGGATAACACATACAGATAATCGATCTGTTGGCCAGGAAACCTCTGACTTCGCAAGGCCTTGAGTATCGCATGCGTGCTGTTTGGGCACATATCGTGACATTACGTGGGTGAGAAAAGGGAATAGGTCGTACCGGTCTGCAACATCATGATGACGTCGCTGCCTCTTGATTTTCGTATAATACTCGAAGATGTCATACAGAATTTCCCTCTGACTCGCAAAATTTGGGTGAGAACGGTGAGAGAGACGGAGGTATTTTGGGCGATTAAGAGCTCCTTCAGGACAGGTCAGCGTGTGTTGGGAACCTTTGATGATCCCTGTATGTATATTCAGAAATTGTCGGTGTCAAGGGAATACAAATAGTACTCACCCATGAATTCGCTGAAAACCAACCAAGGGTCTGATGGAGTAGCGTCAGTACTTCATTTTCATCACGAGAGAAAGGGACGCTACTAAGATTTTTGGTGAGTTTCTGCGGAAAATGAGGCCAGTATTGACTCGCGAATACGTCATAGGTGACGAAACAGTCATGAGCCTCAGCATCGTCAACACTGAAAAAACGTCCTGCGTTATCTCTCGTCTTGGATACGTCCTTGCTCAAGACATCTGCGGCGATCATCTTCGCCAGCTACATAGGCGATTAGCTTGGGAACTGTTTGAATGGCGGATTGGGACGTACTCGGTCGAGAGTTACAAAAAGAGGAAAGTGCTTATCCTCAAGCTCGCTATATTTCATGGGTATATTCATCTGTGATTCGGGCAGGTCGTCGAGATCAACAAGGCCCTCCTGAACACTTGGTGCCTTCAATTTTACAAAATCCTCCAGGGTATACCCTGCTAACCCCATAGATCTGAGAAGTTTCGTAAAATATTCTTCCACTTTCGTAGCGAGCACTCTGGACTTGGTAACAAAGATTTGGCGTGGCTTCGGCATGTCAACGCCACTCATCTCCCAAGCTCGCTGAATGCCGAGAATCCTAAACAGCATCGTCGTGGTTTTTCTAGTCGAGTGTGATAAATAAGCTACTCATATCAGGAGCAGGACTCACCCTGTCCCGCTGCGACCCAACACGTAACATGACGTGGTACATTCGACAACCTTTTGTTCTTGAGGTCTGAACCTATTGATCAGTAAATTTGTCTCATTGGGGCAGAACTCACGACTCACGAGAGTATAAACACGTGCTGTACGTCTTGCTTTGCGATAAGACCTTTTGCAAAGATGAGAAGAGGTGACGAGTCAACTATATGATCACCCACTATTCAGGATCGCCTAAAAAAAGAGATTTCAAGTCAATATTAACGTGCCTATAAGCTATATGTATAAGCTTACTTGCGAAAATGTGACATATTTCTCCAAACTAGAAAATCGTTAGATGGAAATTAATTTGTATCAGGATGGCAAAATTTCATACACAAGCAAAGAGTGAAGCTATGTCATGAATCAATGACCGCACAGATGACAACTGAAAATACTCAAACATGGTCTATGTCTTCATCACTAAGATCAAGTGGGCTTCCTGAACATTCTGGTTCATGTTCTGCTGGTGGGAACGACGCAGGCAGAATGACGCAGTCATTGGAAATGACTGGTCTGTTCCGGAAGGTGCGTCTGCACAGGCAAAAATTCACCGGATTGCTTCGAGAGCCAAAAAAGAAAAGACCTGACCTCTTACAATATTCTTTGCCCTTGCGTGCGAGATGGCTACCCAAGGCATCCCATATCTCGCCAAGCTGAGCATGCATATAAAGGCCATATACCTTGATCACTGGAGTTCATATGAGTGCTAATGGCAGACAACGATAATTGCGCTTGGCTCGCCTTGTCTTTCGGACTGTCAGACTTCAGTCTCAGTATCATGCTCGATGTTGAGGTAAGGTAAGAACAACCTACCTTCCCATCCTGGTCAGGGACACAATCGATCTGGTACTGTGAGAAAAGGTCAGTCTTCCCCTGCTCTAAGCGATGTATGTAAAATTACACCTACTACTAATCGTAGGTCACTTGTTATCTTGGCATCGTAGATAGGTATGCCTGCATCCGGCCCGTTACGTGGCTTAAGATCATCGTCTAAGAACTGGCCATTCGATAGTTGTCTGTGGCAACGATGAGATCATTGCAGTAAAATTCATCAGAAGACAGACCTGATCTTCTTGAAGATGATCTTGAACATCTTCTGATCTGTTCTACGGAATTCACGTAAATTTTTGTAGGCCTCTGCAGATACGAGGATTCGCCACTCTCCAAACCCATCCGCATTGTCGAAATAAAGTGCAGACTCCACAGGCTGCACCATTTGGTATGCATCGGGTAGGTTTGTTGGGCTCTCGACATCCTCGGTTGACGAAACTTCAGGCGCAACATCTTTGGCAGACTCTCCCATGTTTGGGAAGAGTGAGGCTTTGATGTCGCCTGTCAATTCCGTCCTCCGCAGAAGCGAGAGGTAGAACTTTTACGAAGATCTTCAGGGGAAACGTCAAAAGCAGTGGGTATACTCACCAAGAGAGTATCCTTCAGCTTCGCAAGAATGTGAGTAGACAATGATGCGGCATCCTCGCTCGTGAGAGGCACAACCACACCAAGCCTTGCGAAGAGCGATGTGTCGATAGTCATATGAGCTTTCAGGCGACGATTACGCTTGCGCATTTTCTGAGGCACCTTCTTTGTGGTAAATCCATAATCAGATCTGACGTCGAAGAGATCAATCTCGTTTTCAAATGACCCTGCACTAGCAAATTTCATAGTGTCCAACGCGCAAAGGACAGGTAAAGCGCGCTCAATGAAGCCTCGGTGGCGGCTAATGTCCCTTGAGACATCCATCGCTAAAGACTCATCTGGCAAAGTTAAAAAGTACATAGACAGATTGTCTAGCATCTTTCCCGCAATAGATGCTGGATATTCTTGAAATTTCGTTGGAAAGTCTGTCATGATCTGTGAGATAATTGCCTCGCGTCGATCCCAAACTGTTAAAGTATCAGAGCTGATAACGCTCGAAGAAAGTTTGTGAGATACCAGAAACAATATATGCAAAGATATGCGGTGATGACAACATATCTTCGACCGTGGCTTGTAATTCTGTTGCTCCTGAACTTGAAATTGCGTCCAGATAATGTAAGGCGGCTCTGAGGCCTGTCTCGTTGACTATTCGATCTTTGGAGAGTAAGTCCAACATGGTCTGTTGAACAAGAGGAGCTTGTGATGATGACGTGGTTATAGTTATATGAGAGGTTGGGGAACGACTTGAGCTATGTCAATGGTACAAAGGAATGCCTCGAGCTTGAAGCAACTCTGCAACGAGGTTGTCCTTATATCATTGTCGGGCCAGCACTCCGTCTGAATTTCCAAACAGGTTGAGGTGCAAATAGTATACCCAAAATCGACACCTGCAGGCAACCTGAAGCTGTACATGAGCCTTGAACCCTCAAATGATCACAGATTGTGACAAGAAGAGCTCGACTCTTAGTACCTGAAGCTGTACACGAGGGATAAACCTGAACCTTCTTATAAGATAGATGCCATGCGAAACTTCAACATCATGATGACTAGCGTGATGGAATTGAATTTGTGATAAATTAAATTAAATTGATTAAAATAATTCGAAGACGAAATAAAATAAAATCTGAGAACCTGCGACCCGCTGGTTCGATTCAACTCGCAGTTGTTGATCACCAACTTGGCGCGCCTTGTCAAGGAGATGGATTTCATTATCAGAGCTATGTCTTCTCGATATAAAACTTTCTCTGAGTATGGTCACGGCACTAACGAGTTACGAGAACAAGTATAAAATCATCGCAGTCGAATTGGAAAGGTCACAGTTTTACCAATGTCATTTTACGTTTATGCATATTATAATGTAAGTGCGGGTTGTGCGAAATTATTCTCCACTAAAATCATGCTCAGTCTAGTCTGACCGATTAGAAGCTCACTAATGAGAGGTATCGATTGTACTATGTGGAGCTATATTAAATGTTCAAATATTCTGGCACCGAACAAGTCACATAATATGCATAGGGCTGTTCACCGTACCGTATACGGTATGCCGCCGTATGAAGCTGAAAAATAACCGTCTATTACGGATGAAAAAATATGTGCTGACGGTACGGTACGGCGTGCTTTACGGCCGTATACGGTAGCATACGGTACATACAGTACATTAAATGAGGTCTTGGATTGCAGCACGAGCCAAACGAAGTTTTGCCTTCACCAGCATTAGCGTCCTGATTGTCTCAGGCTTGAGGCTTGCACGCCGCATAGAGACTGTGTCCCGACCCCCAGAAAAAATATGTTCAACGGCAACAGCAGACCCTGTAAATAGTGCGAAGACAATAAACAAATATGAATGTTTTAGATAGGCTATACACTCACCAGGGATTGAAAGAATATCACGCGCGAGACGAGAAAGGTTGGGAAATTGTGCATGGCGACCTGCCCACCACTGAATGGGGTCACAAGTATTGAAATCCTCCTGCAGGAGCTTCAAGTAGTGCTCGAATTCATCTATCGAAACATTCGATCGCTTCTTGTACCTTGCTGTGAAGTTGACCTTCGTCGGAGACTGGTGCCCAGTGTTCGAGTCTGGGCCTGCTTCAGTGGGAGATGATGAAGGGACTGATTGCACCACCCCTGTAGCATACTCCTTCTTATAAAGAGCATGCAGATTGCTCTTCTGCGTCTCGATATGCATTTGTGCAGTGATATCATCTCTGCAGTCGCTGTGGAGCCTATGGTACAAGATGCGGGGGTCAAGAACTTCAGAACACACGTAATGGAATAGTTGATTAGCTAGCCAAACAAACTTGCAATGAAAGGTAACATACTTGAGGCCCAGATGTAGAAAGGCGACTCATCAATCTTGAAGTAATAATCACTGAGCTTACGATGTGCACTTGTTAGTGCAGACCGTAGCTTCACCGGGGCTGAATCAGGAAGTTCTGCCAAGTCATCTTGAAGCGACTCCTGGAGTCCACGGAATATTGCGTGTGCGGTAGATAGCATGGAACACTTTGTCGTGGACATTTGTGTGGTAGCAGAGCGAAAGGCCTTCAACCATGTCATGACCAGCTCAATCCCTGCCCAATCAGCATCAGAGAGTTCGTATGGCCTGAGGTCATGAGTCTTCACAACAAAGTCATCAATAGCTTGACGAAAATCAAGTGCCCGACGTAGCATTTGATGTGTGGACGACCAATGTAGTGCTGCCGTGGTTCGAACCTGACCATTGGTCAGGTTCGTCCTTGGTTCAGTCCATGGTTCCAAGTTTTGGACGGACCGGACCTGAAAGAGGTTCGCGGTCCACTATCACCCGAACGGTTCGGACATAGGTTCGGACCTTCCCGAACCGTTCCGAACCCCGAACCGCAGCATCCTCATGTTATTGGTGAGGCACACACTACTAGTAATGGTCACTTCGACTTCGACTCAACTTCAACTTCTGCCCCCATGGTCATTGGGATCCTCAGGATTTGCGACGACTTTGAATTCTTTCCGGAGGCTCGCATCCTGCACCCCCGGCTCTCAAATGGGCTGTTTTCGTGACCCTCCAACATATATGGCCTTGGAGAGCGGTTGTTCACTTTGTTACTCATCAAGAACTCACGATGTATCTGTCTTCGCTGCTAGAGCAAGCTGACAACATTGTTGCCTGGTGGGGCGTAAGTAATCTCATCATGACCTGTTTATTTGCTACTTAAATGGTTCCTTAGCTTCACTCATTGCAGTATCCTACTCTAGCACACATTGCACAAGACTACTTGCCCATTCAAGGAAGCTCCGTCCCCTCTGAACAGGCTTTTTCGAGCGGAGGGATCACTTCTACTGTTCGACGCAATGGACTTGCAGCATCCACATTCAGCTCGCTGCAGCTATTGAAGGCAGCATACAAGAATGGCCATGTTTCTGCAAAGGTTGAGGCAGAAGCAGCCATGTTGGATGTGTAGCTACGAGTACAAGTTCTATCTACGTTTTTTTGCGCGCTGTAAAATATCTACGTTTTTTTTTTGCTCACTGTAAAAAAAATCGGGTTCAGTTCACGTTCGAATGTGAAAATAACCGGACCTGACCATTCCTAACCGTTTGTAAAGGTCCAGTTCGGGGTTTGTCAAGTCTGGTAGAACCGGACCTAGGTCTGGTTCTTGGTTCTCGCTCATCCCTCTGTGAACCTGACTGAACTGGACCATGGCAGCACTAGACCAACAAGTCTTGACATCCAAGATAAGCATGAGGGCGACTTGACTTGTCGCGTTCTCAGCCTTCTTAAGAGACAACGTGACTTCTGCAAGCCATGCTTTCCATCGCTGTGGGCTTGAATGGACAGAACGGACAATCTTTCAAAGCTGGTTTCATCTTAGTGGTAAAATACGTAACACATAGTGTAGTCCGACATACCTTTGTAACAGCAGACAGTACCTGCTGTAACAACTCAAAGTCATCCCTGGCAGGCTGTTCATCAGTATCGTCTTCAGCCTCGTCAAGAAGAGCTGCATAGTCATCATGCTCGTGACCGAGCGGTGCTGTGACTGATTCTTGATACAATATTGCAACTCGTTTATTTTGCTTCGCATCTGGCTTGATAGCTCCAATACCTTCAAGCAGCTGCATGGCGGCCAAATGGACAATGTGCGGCAAGCAGCGGGTGCGCGAGTGCTTAGCGGAGAAGTCAATTCCTTCATCGGCACATTTCTCTTCAAGTGTTTGAAGTAGGGTGTCGTTATTTGAGGCGTTATCGCACACAACTGCCATGATCCGATTTTTCAGTCCATATAGCTCCAAGGTATTCCAAACTGCTTCAGGCAAGATTAGCTCCGCTATGTTCACCGATAATCTCACGGAAATCGATCAAAAGTTCTTCTATAATGTGCAGCAGTTATAATACAATATAATGAGATATAGCAGTGACATACCCAAACTCCAGTTGTTTGTGATATAATGCATGACAATGGCCAGGAAAGCGAATTGATTACTTGAAGTCCATGTGTCGAGAGAGAGGCTGACTTTAGACTCGAGATTCTGTCATATCATATAGACAATTAGTCGTTGTTTGTTGGCTTGACTCGACTCAACTCGACTTACCTCAATCATGTCCTTGACACCTTGAATAGTATCTTCTCCCATCTTCATAACACGGCGCTTGATGGCAAGTCTTCCAGGGATGTGAAGTGGGGAGCCTCCATGTGCGTAGTCTAGGAGTGCTTTGAACTCTGGTCGTTCTACCTCCTCAAACGGCTGGTCACACGCCACAAGCCACTGTGCGAGCAGCTCTTCAAACCTTGCTTGGTTCCAGTCGCCAAAAGCTTTGGTAACCTGCTTGTTGAATGCATCGAAAATGTTTACTGATGCTTGCTCAAGCTGGACCAAATATTGCGCAGCTGCGGCAGGATTGAGAACCTTCTCTCCCCATGCTATCCTGAGTTCGTCGTTGGTAGGTGGGGTCCCATGAGACTTCAAGAGCAGATATAGTCGATACATTGGTGGAAAATGAGTCTTCAGATGACCGATCAAACCTGAAACTAGTAAGAAACAAGACATGCCTTCAAAATGTAACATACCATTCAGACTGCTTTTCATCGCACGCATGATGGTAAGGACCTTGCAGTTTCCCAAATAGCATTTGTAGTGTTTGTTGCCAACATCACCTGCTTGTCCGTTGGAATTCATCTTGACAAGCTCATAGAAATAATAGATTGGATTGTGCTTGCTGGCCTGCTAATGATTTGGAGTGACCCGAGTTAGAATAGCTATAAACAACAGGAAAGAACTCACCTTCGATAGTTGGGGAAGAGCTGAGCTCGTTGATGGCTGTAAGCTACCACTGTCCTCATCATCTACTTCCTCCATGCGAGCACGCTTGGATGCCTGGGAGTCGCTGGTGGCAGGCAAAGGTTGGTTGGCCTTGCGCTTCATATCCTGTCGGAGTTGGTGTGTGTCAGTTTCCCCCTTGTTGTGGTACAGTTTTTGTAGGCAGCATTGCAGCAAGCTACATAATTAGTAAGGCTAGTGAAGAAAAACATGAGAAATAACTTACCTTCACATTTGTTATCTCCTGGACATCACTGTTAGAGCCTAATGACTCTGACTCCAAGCTAGAGTCAGAGTCATCCCCTGCGAAATCACCATCATCGGCATCTGAAGGGTCAACTGGGAGAGCTGAAAAGAAGTTGTTGTCGTTGATAATGCTGGTGCTCTTCTTGGGTAAACGACGAGATCGGCGATGGCGATGCAGAGGCTGATCATCACCTTCATGTTCAGCCTGAATTAAAGCATGCATGCGCTCAGGATTTTTGGGACATTTTCCACGGCCAATGTTACAACTGGGATAGTTCTTCTGTCAAAGGTCAAAGATAGACCAGTCGAATTGACAGTTCGTCGGCCTTCCTAGTACAAGGAAGGTTTCTGGTTCAAGGGTTCCTTCTGTACGAGCGTGGCGGCTTCTATGCAGGATCAGCGGCGAGTGGTTTTAGCACTTCTGTCTAGGCGGTGAGTGGTTTTAGCACTTCTACCGCAATCAAGGGTTCAGGCTAAGACAGTGAGTGACTGTCTTAGAATCAGGTATTCAGGCTACAAGGGTGGAGACCTTGTAGATCAGGTTTCAAGGGGAAAACCCAGTAGATTAAGTTAAGGAATACAGCTATGGTACATGGGGTTTATATAGGTAAAAAGGAGCCGTGCAGCCGCGACAAGAATGGTAACAAAGATAGGAAAAAGAGTACAACCTATCTAGATAGCAAAGATAGGTGAAACCGCCATGCGGCGCAAGATAGTATCTATGTTACAATCAGGAAGGAGAGAAGTGTGGACAGCCCGCTTGATAAGAGAATAGCCGGGTCTAGAAGGGTCTAGAGTCGGCGGCATGGTTACAAGAAAGGAAAAATGAAATAGGAGTAAATGTTATTGTAACATTACCCCGGTGTAACCATTGAAGTCTCTGGCTTCAACAACTTTCCATTCTAGCATCGTCATAGTAGACAAGGTCTGCATCGGCGTTATTGAAATCATCAAGGTCCGTAGAGGAGCTTGGCTGGTTGCGATAGTCTTCATCGGCTTGTTCGCATTCTTGTTCATAGAATGCTCGTTGATCTGCCTCCCAGTTGTGGAGGGCTTCATAGAATCTGTTGTCAGTATAGACAATCGGGAGTGGGTAGGTGCCTTTCAGGTCCTTGCAATAGACCAAAAGATGCCTGGGGGCGATGGCATGGCATACCACGCAGGAGTACTGCTGGCAGTTCTTGTGGCAGTGCCCGTATTCACCGCAGATGCGACACTTGATGTTATCAAATCCTGGCTTCTTTGCCGAGATTCTAGGCGGGGGAGATGGCGAGGGGGATGTGAGGTCTATGACCTCCTTCTTCTTGGGTTCTGGGGAGGGCGTTGTTATACGCTGCTTCCCCCATGAGCGAGTCATTTGGTATCTAGGGGATTTTCTACCCCTGGTTGCAACCTGAGGTTGCGGTGCTCTGACTGGGAGCGGAGCAGGAGTTGCGTCACAATTTGGTGACTGATTACTGGGGCGAGGGTGAGGAGGAGAAGGCGGGTGAGCGACTTGAGTCGCGGTTCTAATGGCAACGATATGCACAACTGATAGCAGATCAGGCTTAAGGCTATCAGGAAGGAGCTGGAGCGCAATAGAACGGATGCGCCTTTGGCAATGGACAATTTCATGGGCTTCTTGAGCAGATGCGCTCAGGAGTCTATTTGCGGATAATTCAATAGGCGTGTGGTGCGGATGAGGTGGATGATAGCGGAGATGATAGTGGCGCTCCTGGCTGGGCATCTGGCGAGGACTCTCTCCAGCTCGAGTGCATGTTGCTCTGATAGTATTGTTGCTTCAAAGAGGGCATCTCCCTCAATACGATCAATGACGGTGAAGTATAGAGAAGATGCAAGCGAGGAGTCGGTATCCTCTGCAGATGAGGGGTCAGAGATGGAGGATGCAAGGGAGGAATTTTCGTCTAGGATGAATTGTTCGTTGATTTCACTAGCGTTAGGGGGAAGAGTTGCCATGCTTATTTGTGGGTTTCTGGAGGTTGCTGATATTCAGGCAAGTTTCGTTCTCTTCTTATACGCTTTGAGAAGTGTCTGGGAGTTTTCTAGATCGACCTCTTTGAGCCATTCATTGCTGGCAGAAGAGTACCCTTTCCAGGATACTAGATAGCAACGGTGTGCCGCTGTTCCTTTGTGAGCGAGAATCACTTCGACTTCGTACTCCTCAACCCCATTGATAATGTCAGGTGAGGGTTCGATGAAATTCGGGCCATGGATTTCTGTCTCCCAATAGGAGGATAGTTCAGATGCATGGAACATGGGGTGGACTTTCCATTGTTCCAGGAGCTGGAGCGTGAAGGTGATGGGAGATAGCACCTTGGTAATGGTAAAGGGGCCGTGCCGCTTTGGCGCCAGCTTCTTTGATGGCAAATGCGTCAACAGGTGCTCTGCTGATAGCCAAACCTTGTCTCCTATCTTCCATGGTTCATACTTCTTCCTATGCGATCTTTCGGCCATTCGTTGCATAGCGATATTGTGGCAAGATACTGCTTCTTCTCTCATTTTCTGGAGGTTGGTGACACGGTCCTCGGCTGCAGGGATGTCAGTAGGTGGGAAGGCGTGGGGGATGCCTCTGGGCTCATAGCCCATCATCAGGAAGAACAGGGATGCGTTCTGTGCATCGTGCTTTTGGTGGTTATGCACAAATTCTGCCATAGGTAGGTGCTGTACCCAGGTTTCAGGGTTCGATCAGCAATAGATCCGAAGGTAGGTTTCGATCTCCTGGTTCAATCTTTCTGTCTGCCCGTCGGTCTGCGGATGGTATGCGGTGGAGAGTGCAACTTCATAGTCCAATAGTCTTCCGAGTTCTTTTGAGAACTTTGATGCAAATTGCAGTCCGTGATCTGAAATGAGCTTATCATGGAGCCCAAAGTGCAGGAAAACTTTCTTGAAAAACAGTTGCGCCACCCCTTCGGAGGTGATGTTCTTCTTGCAAGGTGAAATAATTACCCCCTTCGTAAGTCCGTGGTCTACCACGACCATCATAGAATCATAACCACCGCTCTCCGGGAGGTCAGTGATTAGGTCGACGGATAGTTGGGAAAAGGGGCATACACCGGAAGAGTTGATAGGTTTCAGAGGGGGGGTGGTGGGGTGAGTGTCAGATTTCATTTGCTGACACATAGCGCATCCTTCGACATATTTCCTAATAAAGGTGCCATCTGGGGCCACCAATAGTCACGTTTGACTAATTCTTCAGTTTTGAATTGGCCAGGGTGTCCGGTGGTCGGGTGATCATGGTGAAGCTGCAAAATGCGGCTTCGGAGTGCGGGGGGTGCATAGGCGCGGTTCTTGTACTGTAAGATACCGTCGGCGAATTTCCAGTCAGATAGAGTTGACTTCATAGGGGGCAGGCAAAGCCCATCTAAGGCATCACTGGCAGTCTTGATGATCGGATCTGCCGTGGGATCATCGGATTTCAATGCCACTTCAAGTTCCAGGTCGATTAACCGCACAAACATGTCATCAGGAAGTAGGACTACGTTTTGATTGTCGGTTTCGGTGGGATGGTGGTCAGGGCGGTGTGATAAGGCATCGGGGGCAGCGAGCTTCATTCCTGCTACATGGTGAAACTCGAGGTCGAATTCATTCAGAGTAAGTTGCCAACGAGCTTGTCGGCAAGTCAGTTGCTGAGCGGACCTAAAATAGAGGAGGTTCATGTGGTCCGTGAATACAATGACCGGGTGTCCATGTCCTTCTAGGTAGTGTCTCCAAGCTGTCAAAGCTCGGATGACAGCCAACAATTCTCTGTCGTAAATCTGGTAGTTTCGTTCTGCTGCGTTAAGGGATGCTGAGAGGTAGGCGCAGGAGTGATAGGCACCGTTTTCATTGGTCTGTAGTAGCACTGCTCCAGTCGCTACTAGGGAGGCGTCAGTTGCAATAGTGAATTGCTTTGCAGGGTCGGGGTTTCTAAGGACGGGTTCTGTCATAAAGCACTTTCTGAGTGCTTGGAAACTATCTTCTTCTATCTCGGTCCAGCAGAATGGCTGGGTCTTCTTCGTCAAGTTGTTCAATGGTTTGGCGATGTCGGAGAAGTGCCGGATAAAGTGCCGGTAGAAATTGCAAAATCCGAGGAATGATCGTACATCAGTGACCATTTTTGGTGTCGGCCAGTCTGCAATGCCCTTGAGTTTGGTGGGGTCCATCGCAATTTGTCCAGGTCTGATAATCATTCCGAGGTAGTCAACTTCTTGTACGTCGAAGAGGGACTTTTCCGCTTTCAAGAATAGTTTTTCTTTCCTGAGGATATCCAATATCCGACGTGTTCGTTCATGGTGTTCATCCAGGTTCTTGGAGAATATCAGGATGTCATCCATATAGACGATGAGCCATCCTTCGTTCAGTTCCTGTTGGAACATTTGGTTCATGTAGGCCTGGAAAGTACCGGGAGAGTTGCAAAGACCAAAGAACATGACATTCGGCTCAAAGAGTCCGAATCCAGTGGTAAACACCGCCTTCCATCTATCTTCTGGGTGAATCCGGATGTTGTTGTAGCCGGATCGGACATCCATCTTGGTGAAGTACTTGGTGTCGCGAAGTTTCGCTAAGAGTGGCGGGATGAGAGGAAGGGGGTATGTGTTCTTGATCGTCCATTCATTAATATACTGGTAGTCTTGACAAGGCCGTAGTGATCCGTCTTTCTTTCCAACAAAGAAGAAACTGCTTGACTGAGGGGATTTTGAGAGGGAGATGAATTCCTTTTTCACGTGTTCATCAATGAATGCCTTGACCGCGGTTCGTTCCTTTTCAGACAAGGGGTAGAGTTTGGATGATTTCGGGATATATCCAGGTTTGGTTTCAATCCTGTGGTCAATTCCGGGTCGGTGAGGTGGCATAGAGTTAAGACTGTCTTTGGCAAATAGGTTGGCGAAGTTGTGAAGGTAAGAAGGGACTAATTCTTCAAATGTTTTCTTCTTCTTCTCAATCTCACCTTCCATGGCTAATTCCTGGGACTTGTTGCTAGTCTTCAGGTATTCCGGAAGTGATAGGGGTTTTGCCATTTTCTTGGTTTCAAAGGCTGATGTACCGTCACAGGTGAGGGGAGTGTCCAAATCCAAATTCTCTATCAGGCATACTGTGGTGGTGTCCTGGGAGTATTCAATGAGGAATTCGTCGTCGGTGAGGGGAAAAGAGGCCAAATCTTCGACTTTTGGTGTGAAGTTATCTTTTACCCATGTGTCGTGTTTCTGGTCAAGATTCAGGATTTCAAATCCCTCATCTTCTTCATCGGGGTCAGGGTTCAGCTGTGGAACAGGTTCATCTTCATCGGGAATCTCCTCGATGGAGGCACGGAATTCTTCTCTCTTCTGAACAACGGGTTCAGGAGTCGACGCCTTTTTAGGGGTCGCTGGTTCTGGGATAGGCACCTTCTTGGGGTGCAGGATGTTCTTGGGGGCCTTCCTTGGGTAAGGCTTTGGTTTCTTGAAAAGCGGCTTGAAGCCTGCTTTCTGTCTTTCTTCATCTAGCCATTCTTCTACTTCCTTGGATCGGGATGTCTCATCCAGGGTAAGATGGCTTTCAGCCCAATTGATAGTTGGGTTCATGGCTTGGAGCCAGGGGAATCCAAGGAGGATGTGGTCCTTGGTTCAGAGTCAGGTCACGTTGAATTTTCCATACATGACTCTCTTGTCGATCTTGATTCCGAGATCTACATATTCTCGGATCTTCCTGTCTTTGCAGTCACTGCCGTCAGCGGTGACCATGGCGAAGGGCTTCAATAATTTCTTGGTGCAAATATTGTGTTTCTCAATAAATTCGCGGCTGATGAATGACCCGGTGGCGCCAGAGTCGATGACAACGGAAGTTTCGACTGGTTGCGCACATTTAGTTGGGATGAGAGTGGCAGGGACACATAACTCTTCTTTATTTCCAACATGGTGTACAGTGCGAACTGGGATAGGAGGTACCGGTGTCGATACAGTCCTCCATTCTAAAAATCCTTCTTTTTAGTCATCCTACGGGTGTCCATAGGTTCATCATCTGATTCCTCCTCCTTATGCTTGGTCTCTCTTACCGGCTTCTTCTCTCTGGGGTGGAATTCCCTATCATTGGCTCTGTGGCCAGTCTGGTGGCATATGAAGCATTTGCCGGCTCTCATATGTTCGGACCTTTCTTTTTCTGAGAGGCGGTCAACCTCCATGGCGTCTCTATCTCCTTTAGTTGGTACCTCTCAGGTCCAAACCAGTTCTTCTTGTTCTGGTTCTGGTTCTGGTTCTTGGGCCTTAGCGCCAAGATCTGCTGATAGGTGTTGTCCATTTCTCTTGCAGATTGGATCATGCCTTCTAGATCCTTCGAGACATTGCCTGCTCTATAGATAGCATTGGCAATTCCGAATTTCAGTCCGGCGGTGAAGAAGTGTACTTTGGATCCTTCTTCAGTCAATCCGGTGAGCTGGAAGAGATGTTTAATCTCTGTGATGTACTCTTCTAAGGACCCTTCTTGCTTGAAGTTCCTGAGCTTGATCCATGCTTCTGTTGAAGCTTCTCCCGTGGTGAAGGCTTTGAGGAAAGCTTTCTTAAATTCTTCCCATGTTCCATACCCGATAGGGTTCTTGTTCTTGTCTAGCCTGGTGGTGTCTTGAGCTAGAGTCAGGAAGTCTTCCTTCCATAAGAGTGCCGCTTTTTCATTCATGAAAGAAGTGGCGAAAATGATGCATTTCTTGTCAGTGTTGTAGATCTCACTGTTGATGTCAAGGTAGGCAGAGACCGCGAGTAAAAAGCTCTTGGCGGTCTTCTCATTCCCGTCAAAGGTCGGTGGCATTCCGATCTTGATTTCAATTGGCTTATTGAAGGCGGCCATGGTGGCGGCACTGGATGCTGCACTGGATGATGTGGTTGGTCCCGACATGTTTCCAAATGCGGCGGCAAGGATGTTCGCGGTTATTGAATCAATGGTGGTGGAGTACTGTTGGAAAACAAATACTGGGTGAGGAACTTAATCTTTTGTTACAACTGGGATAGTTCTTCTGTCAAAGGTCAAAGATAGACCAGTCGAATTGACAGTTCGTCGGCCTTCCTAGTACAAGGAAGGTTTCTGGTTCAAGGGTTCCTTCTGTACGAGCGTGGCGGCTTCTATGCAGGATCAGCGGCGAGTGGTTTTAGCACTTCTGTCTAGGCGGTGAGTGGTTTTAGCACTTCTACCGCAATCAAGGGTTCAGGCTAAGACAGTGAGTGACTGTCTTAGAATCAGGTATTCAGGCTACAAGGGTGGAGACCTTGTAGATCAGGTTTCAAGGGGAAAACCCAGTAGATTAAGTTAAGGAATACAGCTATGGTACATGGGGTTTATATAGGTAAAAAGGAGCCGTGCAGCCGCGACAAGAATGGTAACAAAGATAGGAAAAAGAGTACAACCTATCTAGATAGCAAAGATAGGTGAAACCGCCATGCGGCGCAAGATAGTATCTATGTTACAATCAGGAAGGAGAGAAGTGTGGACAGCCCGCTTGATAAGAGAATAGCCGGGTCTAGAAGGGTCTAGAGTCGGCGGCATGGTTACAAGAAAGGAAAAATGAAATAGGAGTAAATGTTATTGTAACAGCCAAGAACCACCTGAAAAGCTTGATCCTCGGCAAGTACACATGTATCTGGAGCGTCAGATGACATTGAGTAAAAATATGGGAACTGGGAGGGGGGAAAGCAAGCAATGGGAGGAAAGGAACAGCACCAGTAGATATCTTGACCGGTATCATGGTTCCTCCTGGATCGGGGCAAAGTAATCAAAGAATATATGATCTGGACATGACATAGAACATGTTAGAGTGGGGTTGATTAGATATTATAGTAGAAAACATACCACTGGCAGTACTTTGAGGATCTCCATAGTGTGAGGATCAGGTCCGGAATGACTTGTTGCGAAATAAGACATGTGGCTACTGCATGTATAAGTCACACCGTAATACGGCAAAATACGGGGCCTTTATACCCGTACCCCGTCCCATCAACTCAAGGTTGAAACAACCAATGGTACAGGTACGGCGACCATATTACAGCCCCGTAAAGTCCCGTCGTACGGCGTACGGCGAACAGCCCTAAATATGCACCTGTTCATCAGTTAAGGTGCGTCCTCATATCTCGTGTTCGTTCTACAGATTAAGGGCTGTGTAGCCGATGCTAGCTATGTGTGCCTTGCGTCTACTTTTTTGCACTCGTCTTCGATGTTTGCGCAAGAGAACTCACCCTAAGCTTGCTTCTCAACAAGTCGATCTATTGTGAAAACTTCCGGATCAGAATTTGAGACAAATGCAAAAGGGACATCTTGCAATCGTGTATACGGTTGCAGGAATGTATTCTCGCGAAGAAATGAACAAGAAACTTGTTCGGGTCCGACCATGTTTGACAATATATTGCCTTATATATCAATTTCATTTCTTCACCGGTTCACTGATGTCAGCAGGAGAATGGGCGCCTTGTTACCCTTCCGAAATGCTTCGGCTCCCAAAAACAAGGTCTAGTACGTGCGTGTGGCATATCGCACGTGCCGAACCCGGAGCGCTACATTGACAACGCTCTTGGTGTCCATCACTCTTGTTGCGTTATCGAGAGCATCTGGCACATTGAGTCAGGACTCACGCACTCATGGCTCAAGCGCTCATGGTGAGTCTCCATTGCTTGCGTGGGAAGAAGCTATAGTATAACCATTAATTCCGAAGCCTAGTCTAGCCTAGCACAAAGATTGGAATGGAAGAGTAAACCGATCTCGCGTCCGAGAGCCCTCTTGGTTGGCGAGTATAACAGACTCATTACAATGCAGGTTTGTTCTTTTTCCTAGTCCTATCATACACTCTCCTCTTTCTGACCATGTCGACTTGTACCTTCCCTGAAGCAAACTATATGATCGAGAACGCCGACTCCAAGGGGCAATTTCTGACAGTGGAAAATGGGAGTATCTGTCTCCACTCGAAAGACCCCCACAGCGTGCAAGTTGTGCGTCAGGCTCCCGTTTTCCTGTGTCATTGCAGCTAATCACAGACACTTAGTGGAAAGTCACAAGTGCCGGGGGTAACTGGATAAAATTCCAAGGCGTACCGCCTGATGCTGCTAAGGAAGGTAAAGTTATTGGTGCCGATATGAACGTAAGTTTCTCTGATGTACAAGTGTAGATTTCTTCTGATTCATATCCAGGCGTACACACTTGTTTACGGCGATGGTGTGCTGGACGACTTTCAGCTAGAGGATGTCGCCAATGATACTTATCGGTATGTGCTTCTAGTGACTGGTGTAGGTTCAGCATTGAGTATCACCTTCAGGGTGGTGTTTGATTACTATGAACGAGGCCTATTCTGGAAGATCGATAGCGGGAAATCTGTAGGTCTTGACATAAATTACGTTGCGCTGTCTCTTACAAGATCTGTACAGGTCTCGTTCACCGACAACCTGACTTATGCAGCGAACTGGAGGTTGACGAAGTATTCGAAATGATGCCCTGAACAATAAAATATCTCAATTTTGGCAAAAAATTGTATCGTCATTGTAATCCATGTAGTCTACATATTGACTGGGATTCTGAATATGACAGGAATGCAAATTGTGAGTACTTCTTCGTCGTCATATTTTGTTTTAATGGATTGTGGTCGCGAATTATAATGCATAGCTGGTGCTTCCAAAGTGTATTCAACTGCACTCACCAGGGCGATGAACGATTTGACATTGACCAGGGCTCGTGATTAGGCAGTGAGTTCATTGGCGCTCAATTCCTGCTTCTGTCTGTGATGCAAAATTGAAGTTCTCTATTTAATTTTACGATCTCATATTGCAGTCGATTACAGTCAGGACAAGGATTTGCGTGAGCATGAATGCAGGCATCTGCACTGCGGCATCAGGTAGGGATTGGTGTCGATGTGAGCGTCTGTCTGCGTCCAGTCAAGTGTGAGAATTCACATGCGCACGGCAGCACATATCTCACTTCGGGGTAGAATTCCCACAGCGGTTTTAGCCGGCTACTCGTGTTTCCGACTTCCGCGTAAAGCATCCTGTGCGCTCAGGATAGATAGACTGGAGGATTGTGGCCTGGGCACTGCGTGGTAGGCGATGTCACCGTATGTGTACCGCAGTGCTTATTCTAACCACTGATTCATATCATATCTCACTTCGGGGTAGAATTCCCACTGCGGTTTCAGCCGGCTACTCGTGTTTCCGGCTTCCGCGTAAAGCAAAAGCATCCTGTGCGCTCAGAAGGATAGACTGGAGACTGGTAGGATTATAACAACCGACCAAAGTGACTCATCGTGGTGTGCCTGTGCGTGCAGTGCACATGATAGTTGGCAGAGAGCAGTAAATTTAAATCTAGTAAGGTCGGAGAGTTTGGGAGGAATATTACATGATAGGTGACTCGACGTCGTGGCGTACTAGTAGTTATGCCAGACGTATCTATGGTGTCTTAGCCCGATGTTGAGTCTGCACGTTATATCTTCCCCACTCAGATTTCAGTGTTTCCGTCCTCATGAGTGGTTTCTCTTCTTGTTTCCTTAACTAAGGCTTGAAGAAGCGTCAATGTATAAAATTATATATAGAAACGCCCCTGAAATTTCTGAAACGCTACAGCACGTAGACTTGACGCCAGTGCCAAGAACGTGTCAAGCACCACACTGGAACAAAAAGCAAAGTACCACAACAGAGATCTCAATTTCCCAATCGAGACTGATTGCGCATGAGATCCTTTTCCATGCAGTGTGTCAGGGTCCTTTTGCTGGACTTGGTTGGCGACACAATGGCCGGTGATGTAACTCTCCTGATAAAAAAAATATGTCAGATCTCACCGTGCTAGTCCATTTGTCATTCTGACCAGTTGCTTGAGAACTCGATCATGCAAAAGATTAGTCCAGTGTTGGTTCATGTTGACTCGCCATGGCCCTAGAATCAAAGTTCAGTTTGCAGGCCAGAAAACAGTAAGCACTCATAAAAAGGCAAAGATCTTGTAAAGGATCACAAGCATTCTCTTATATTCGTTAAACTTCCCCTGCGACTCAAAGTTTCAAAATGAACTTGTAAGAGTTTTACACTAGACCCAAGATAAAAACATGAGCTTACCATGGATGTACATTTAAGGCCCACGTCGTCGCTAACAACCTTCCCATTGATATCGGCTTCACGGTTAGGGTATGGTCCTGATCAAGATTCAATGAAATCAAGTCTGCAATCGATTCTCAAGTACCTTGACCGAGTTCATGATATGATGGACTATGTTCACAAGCCTGAGGAAATTCTGGAAATCCGCACTCGCATTACACAGCTTCTCCAAGCAATTGTCGATGATAAGCCTCAGACCATTGTGCCACTTGCGCTAGATGAGCTGAATGCCGTTTCACCGTCATTGACTCCACCTTCAAACTTAGAGTATGGTCCTTCAGGGTTTGATAATACCCTACTGGAGGGTCTTCCCATCGGTAAACTCCCCCAAGGTAAGTTGGTAATATATACAGCCTCTATTTGAAATGCTGACCGTGTATGACAGACCTGGTACGCGGTGAACCTGAGTTCCTGCCCGAATACGACACGTACTTTGATGAAAAGGCGCTGTCCGAGTCATCAGCCAGATGCGAACAACAACCAAGTCTTCCGACTGCGCAAACCAGCCAAGATAAAGTAAAGTGCATCTTGCCCGGATGCTTAGCAGCCATCAGAAAGGATAGCCTCACGCGTCATGTGAATGAGGTACACTGGCGGAGGATCAAGGCTGTTTGTGTCGACTGTGGAAAGGGGTTCGCACGCCTATATATGCTGAAGAACCATACCTGTCGAGCCAAATGTAGAAAATCCTACTAGATATGTGGTGCATATTACGCACTCCAGAATTGCACCGCTTCGATTTTATTCTGCTCAAAATCACTGTAAGCACCAAGATATGGAGTTCTCAAAAACACGGGAACTTAGGCAATGCGCACCGATATTGTAGTTGGACAGCCAAGGTTAATAGGCCCGTAGCCAGACTTTGCTACGTCTGTGAGACGTTAAGTGCTTGATGTAACAACACTCGAATTGTCGCTATGTCGGTAGAACCTGATAGTCCAAACGACTGTTTGCATGGATAATATAAGTAATCTGAGATGCATGAGCTTGAGAAACCATGATCATCAGATCATAAACTGAGGCTCATGAAGATGCCGTATAGATTGATTTCTCAGCTATATCACGCAGGCAAAGAGAATATTCAGCTAGAGGAAGGTTGTTGACTGACGATAACAAAATGCATAAACATGATGCAGGAAGAAAAGACGGACAACATGACCAAAATGAAGGCACGTGTAATGACAAAGATGATGACAAAGCATAAGACGAGCGGGTATCATGACCTGCTGCAGTAGGCGACGATAAGATACTTGACCAATCAGACACAAACGATAGTTCGGCGGGAGTAACCCCCCCCCCCCCCCCCAAAAAAAAAAAAAAAAAAAAAAAAAAGGCTATGTCCTGGGCCCATGAAGACCCCAAAGGACAATACATCAGAAGAAGAAAAATCAAAGCCAAAGACCGGCTACTTGAATTAAGCCCTTCTGGTGGAGTGCGATCGATCTCAAGTTCATAGTACGGAAGCAAAACTACTTGAGGTCAGTTTTGCAGGTTCTAACGGGAATGAGCGGGCGGCTGGATCTACGACAATTGACAAGCCCACTCCTGGGCGCAAAGTCGCAGTTACATTTGGTTTGCTTATTTTGTACAGCGCTTGATAAGATACGGTTTGGTACTAGGTTGTTGTTACGACCCTAGATTGAAGTTCGAGCTGCCAGTAGTGTCTCCACAAAGTCATTAATATCTGGAAGTAGTAGTCATGCGAGGCATTGCGAGCTGTGCTGAACCTGCTCGAAATTGCCGTTGGTCAGTGACACGTTCTATTGAAAATTATTCAAACTACGTTATCCCATCTCAGTTACATCTCTGAGAGTTTGGCTATGGAATTCTGCCAAGTGTTTTCTATAATTACATATTATTGCCCTTCGGGATCACTCAATGTCGGGCATAGCCATGCATTCGGGGGGCCTACTCCAGCTTATCTATCGTATTTCTGCCAAGTTTTGCCACCCTGCCTTTACACGAGTTCTTGACCAGGCACAACCAGCCACAATGGTCGATGACATATCAATGACATCTGGTATGGAGAGTCCCTCTGGTCCTAAAGATGCGGGCTTTTCTGACAGTTCTATGTAGAAATTTTGATCCAGGGCACACGTTCGCATTGGTGCCGTGTTTTTCATGTCATTCCAGGACTAAAATACACGATGACTCGAATATGCAGTGTCTAATGGGTGGCGGTCGACGTCGATAACTTTTTCAGTCAAAGCATCCGAATGTCTGTAGACGCCCACAGCATCCAACCATCACACAGCAAGTGAGCACAGGTCATGGTATCAACCCGGTTCTGGCTACCACAGAGGAATCAACCGCATATCATATTACATCTCGGATTCACTCACGAGTGATTGATGTGGAGCACGTAGGAGTTCAGCTCACGATTTTCCACAAGCCGCTACATATACCTGTCAGCACGAAGTTCCAGGTGTGATTGAGCGTCTAGTTGTTGTCAACTTGTTTCTAGTCAAGTTCACAACCCCCCCCCCCCCCCCCCCCCCCCGGGGGCATTTAGCATAGGGCGTCAGCTCTGCTCAAGGTGGCTCTGAGCCACTATGAAAGATCAGCGTCAGGGAAATGATCCTACGAAAGAAATTTTAAAGCGTTATTGTGTCAGTATCAGCAGTCTTGCAGTCGAAAAGAGCCCTATCATTATCAAATAACCGCAAGAACAGCCAAGATGGTGTCCGTCCATGCAACGCCTACGCACTCGATGGATAGAACGACGAGAACAGTGGCAGCAGACATAATGAATGACCGGCTCGCCCTGACAGGTAAATGGACGCATTCAGATTTGATAGTCACATAATATCCTGGAGACTGACATGCCAGCTATGGCTTCTGCGCTTTGAGAATGTACATATTCACATTGAAAGAATTGATAGGATTCAACACTAAGTCGACCTATGAAGTCAGTAAATTGCTTTATATACGGGGTGAGGAATTCAGCTGGCAGGACTTACCACCAATTCATTCGTATAAAGGTATGCTATATTCAGCACAAGGCCGATCGGGCCCCCAATACATCACGATCAGCCATGATGCCCCAATAGACAACTGGGCAGTGATCCACGTTGCTCTCAAGCGGTCTTCGGGATACCATGCTCCTCTGTGCTTCAGGCCAGCAACCAGAGCTCCGACTGTTAATATCGCATTGGTGCACTGAGAATACAGTGCTCTGCACTTACTGAAGCTTCCAAGTCCGCTTGGGAGGAAGAACGCCCCGATGATGGCCTCGTTCATGATTCCATAACAGGGAGCACTATACCGCAATCAGAATGCAAGATGTAAAACGATTGTTAGCTCCTAATTCACAGAAACGGCATTCCCTACACAAGAAACTGTCGATCGAGCGCGAATCTGTTATAACTAGCTTCATGCGCGGTAGGTACTAGCATAAGGGCCTTCTTCTGAATCCATCGTGAATCTATACTGGTGACGAGCCCGAGTCTCGCAGCGCAGAAGGTATAAATTTTGAAACGGTCTGTGGGTCTTTGAAAATTGAACGGTTGATGGTTTGCATGAGAACCTTCCATGCATGTGCCTGATTACGAATCACGTGATTTGTTATGGTGGACGATATGTGATCGATGTGATCTGCCAAGCCAATCTCGTTCTGCAGATTTACATCAGCAGTATGTCTATCCAGCAGAAGGCAGAAGACACTATTTCAAGAGCAGTTTGGATTAAACTTGACGATTTCCCTATTTTTGACAGCTTGGAATGGTTCTGGGCAGCCAGGAGGGGAAGCAGTGCATATATTGAGGCAGTACCGTGACGGGTCAACTTTCTCGGCGGGGACTGCATTCACCCCAACCAGAGCGGCAAGGATGGAGAGGTAGATGAACTGGATAGCCTTCATGTTACTTGTCATAACCGTGCTTTAGCGATGGCTGTGAGCACTAGGAGACTACTCACAAACAAAAGTTTGGCCATGCGATATGCGTAAAGTTGCTATGACAAGTGTCAGGAGTGCTATATGCAAAGGAGGCGCTTGTATCTGAGGCTTTTGGAATTCAGCCGCGTTGAATTCATATTCTTCTGGTTGTTAGCACTGAAACGGCGAGGTTAAACCTCGTGATAAAGATTTACGCTGGCGGCTAAATCAAAGCAAAGATTCAGTGCTGTAGCATGGTTGAGCGATGAGATAAATTTGAAAAAGTCATTTGATGCCCGTAGAGTGTGCGACTTGAAGAACATCATTCCGTTCAGCACTGAGGGTTTGGTGGTCGTGAGAAGGATGGTCATGAAGTCAATAGTGGACGTAGAACTCCTGGTTATACAGTAGTCGAAGAAGCTGTCATGTGCCTAAGACCATTATTTTCAACAAGCTGCATTATAGGATGTAGTCGTAGGGGTCATCCGACGTCGAAGAATCTGATGTAGAAGTGGTGCAGGCGACAGCATAGAGGTGAGTCCAAGTTGCGCCATGGCAGCTGCCTAGCGGTCGACAAGAGCAGTTTAGTCGACGAGGAGCTCGTTGTGGAGTTGTTCAAGGTGATCTATAACAAATCCAAGGGGTAAACCGGACGACGCCAGAAATCACTCACTGATCATAGTAGTGTTCCAGTTGCTTGGCGTAGAAGCGTTCGATACTGCCACGGACAGCGGCCAAGCAAGCGGATCTAGTTTTGTGCTAATAAACGACAATAAGTGTGACATTTGGTTTCGAAAAGTATCTCCATACCTTGTGTCTGCCTCGGCGGGAATTTTGATGCCATTTGGTATCCGGGGGTTTCGGTCGAGGCGGGATACTACCGAGAGAGAGCGGCGTGGTCGTTAGATTCGAAGTGTGGACGAGAAGCAAAACATTGTTGGTCATAAGATATCCGTACTATAGGACAGAGGGTTGGAGCTGCGTCCGCTGAGAGGGCCCACTTGAGTCATCGATCGTGAATGTTTTCGTGCCTGGGAGTAGATTTGCTACTGGAACAGTCGCTGTCATGATGTCATCCTACAAAGATTCAAACATTAAGCAATTAAAGCTGAGTAGACCGTAAAACTTCATACCTTAGGCTAAGTGCTTTCTCGTATCCTTCGCGAAATCATCACCACGGTCAACGAGGGTGGTGTCAGAATTGACGTGGACAGCACCATCGAAGATAGTGGAAATCATAATGCCATTAAAGATGAGAATGAGTCGTGAAGGAAGTAATTCAAGTTGGGAAATGAGAGGCGTACTTTGCGGGCACGCAATAATGTTTATGTCGAACCTTCTGGTTCAATCAGCAGTTAGCACTAGTGTTGTTGTCGAGGTGAGGTCAACTCGAGCTAAACTCGGCTCGGCTCGAAAATGACCCAATTCGTTTCAACTCGAACCTTCCGAACTAAATCGAGTTACAACTCGTTGGACTCGCGAGTTAGAAACGAGTTCATGTAGTTTACATCCATACATCGTAATCCCCTGTACTACATCATAATGGTCATTATTGTTGTATCCCTTCATTGCAATTGGCACACAGATTGGCAACTAAGTTCCCCTCCAACATCCAAAAGAACTTGGAATCTGGATTGTCACTCTCGGCTATTGAAACCCTGACTGGACACTGAAATTTTCAATTGAAGGAAAACACTTAAATATCTGACTTCATTTCGTACATCCATCAGAGTTAGCCAGGCCCAGCAGGAACTATCAACGCCCTCGACATCACAGCATGAGCTCACCAACTCAACAGCAATTTCTTCCCGGTCGTTGTCTGCTGGATACGGGCGCATGAACAAGCTCAATGTAACTGTTCGGCGCTCAGCCTCGATTCCTACTACTAGCGCTACTCCTCTGACTCCCACCATCATTGTCTCCGAACCAACGACAGCACCAGAAACTGTGCAGGAACTCATTCGCAAGGAACTCGAACAAGACAGGAAAGATGCCGAGTGCGAGTTTTCTCGTTATGAAGATGCAGGATTACTACCTGACGTGGCTGAACGCACAACGGATATAGTTCGTTTCTGGGAGGTATGTCATATCATTTTTTTTCATTAATTTCATAAGATTAAGGAGTATTATATTCTAGCAAAAAGAACACACATTCCCGCTTCTATTTCGTGTTGCCATGGACGTTCTGCCTGCTCAAGCTTCATCTGTGCCTTCCGAGCGCACATTCTCATCAAGCAAAGAGACTTGCACTCTACGGCGCAGCAACCTATCTCCGACCATACTCGAGGCGCTACAAGTTCTGAAGTTCACTTACAAGCAAGACCGCCTCAATTTTACGGAGGACCTGGTAGCTAATGAGCAGGACTACACGATATCTGGACCTGTGACTTCAAGAGCAGTTGACGAGCTAATGGCTGCCGGGAATCTTCGCGAGCTCGATCAGTTGCTTGCAAATGCAAGGGAAATTGATTGCAACTAGTTTATTGTAGTTTCTGTCTGCTCATCGTGTATTTACTTGCAAAAATCGTCGTTGGCAGTATCTAGCATCCCTGGCTTCTCATTGGCTGAACCACCGGTTCGCATAATTCCGAACTCGTTAGTAACTCGCGAGTCGAACGAGGCGCAACTCGTAAGTATCGAACTGTGTCGAGGTACCACAAATTTCCACCTCGATTCGATTCGATTCGCCTCGCGGCAACACTAGTTAGCACTGCCATGAAATAAACAAACTCGTTCGTGTCTGGTCACGTGCTCAAAAATCAGTCTATGTCGGCAGCCTGAGCACTCTAAATCTGATAGTATCATCTCAGCCAACGTCAAGACCTCGATACGCGAGAAGAGAGATACAAGGAGAGAGGAAGAAACAAAGCCATCCGACTCTACAGCTTCCGACACCCTCTCCTTCGTAGTCTTCTTCTGGTTTAATCCTTGGAATTACTTCGAAGGAGTTGGTTTTGAACCACCATCAGAGCTCTTAGTGTCTACTTGTGCGTGAGAATGGTTTTAATTTCTGGTGAGTCGGTCGTAAAACTGTTAGTAGTTGATAGATTAATTCTGCGTTGGTGACCTTCACAGATTAAGATACTCAACACGAATCCAAACCATAACCCACCTTCACCCCAGGGATTCCGCTATGTCAACTGATCAGTGATACTGGTTTCCAGCACTCAGCAATGTTCAGACAACCACGTCTCCGACTCGTTCACTCCCGTCCTATACCTGATCAATGCTGCCTCAACGGTCTTGAGATGCGCTTGAGCCTGGGTATTTCACAGTCATGAGTCATGCCTTTCAGCCGACATCTTTTCACTCACGTGAAAGTTCGTCTTCAAGGCCATCGCCATCATGTTTCAGTCTATCGACCTCTAGCAGCGGCAAGAACTAGGCTATCTTGTGTACTATGCGTCTCCCCGAGCTCTTTGGATCATTGTTCTGTGTCCCATGCGCGTCTTGGACATCTGAGGTCGCCTTGGTGTTAAGAGGAACTGTATGGGTGAGAGATCAAATTGTGTATTCATTGTCAATTCAACTTCGCGTTCCCGTCCAGATTAAGGTCCATGCGCCTTTCTTGCGCATGGTTGCGAATCACGTGATATGTCATGATGGACGATGGGTGATGGTTTGATCTGCCACAACTTCTTTCAAAGTCCGAGCCAATCTCGTTGTGCAGATTTGTGCTAGCAGTATGTCTATGCGAAGCAGAACTCGCTATTCCAAGAGCAGTTTGGATTGAACAACCTACGGTGAGAAGCAGAACCCACTCAGGCGGCTCCTACAGGAGATCGCCACGCACCCTTTCATCTTTGTCTGAAGATCATATTCGCACGCATGTCTCTTCGTTGTGACAACCTGCACATACAGATACGGCGTTGATATTTTATGGCCAGCTTGAAAAGCTGAGAGCTCCCTCGCTTCGCAGACTGCAGACTGTATCTGGCTTGCATTTCATCCGTGTCACAGAAATCAGACGAAGGCCTGTTCTAGCCCAGGAGACTCCCATAACGTATGAAATCAAAGTAGACGGACTTCACGACCTGCTGATAACCGTTGAAGAGACCCTTCGCGGGCAAGGTCCATTCGAAAAATATTCTCATTTGTCTACTCATGTGATCGGTATCTGATGGACAACTTCCAGATTAACGACTGACTCAGCGGTTTATTTGTAGAAGCTGAGTCTCACGCGAGCGAGGATGGTTCTCCTGAAACGGTCCTTTTTTGGTCCATTTTTGCTAGTGAAGGCTCAGCGTGTCGGAGAATACAAGAGGGATGCATCGATCAGGTCATCGCCATTGATTCTCATGCGTGAGCATTCGTTTGATAGTTCACCTTGGACGACTTTTTGGTTCATCTTTGCTATCTCAACAGCGCGATAGAGGGTCGCGTCGGATCATGATATCATTGTATAGTTCAAAGATGAGGCTTTGTTTTTATTTTGAATTCCAATTGCTGTCCTTTGCAGAGGAGTACTCTGTAGGATAACTCGTTCTAGTCTGTGGGACCTCCAGGCGCACGAATGCCGTGATGTGATCAGCCCGCCATTCCCGCCGGCCGGGCTTTTATTAACTAGAGATACCGTGCGCATTTGCCTCGGAGGTGGCAATGATGCCAGATCCTGGGTGAGGAAAATGGCCAACTCGGAAGTTGATGGCCACTGGCAGTACCTGCCTCGGAGATATTGATGCCACCAGTCGCCTGCCTCGGGGAGATAGAGATGTGCAAATTTCAAAAGCTGGTTCGGTATACTTCAACTCTGTAGCGGACAAGCGTAACAACTAACTACATTACTGGAAACAGCGCATCGCCTGGGGGAGTAAGTTATGTACATGAAAGTCTGGAAAACTTGAAACAGACAGATCATATGCATCCAGGAGGCGATCATAGTAAATATTGTCTCGACGAAGTGAAAGATATCGGATTGAAAACCAAGATGACAGGAAAGGATGGATGCAAGCAATTCCAGAATTTCTGACATTGCCCAGGGCACAAAGGACGCAAGTACTGCGGAAACCGTGGACCTGCCAGTCTTTCCGATGCTCGATCTCAAGATCTTAAGGCTAAAATAAATCAGTCGAATATTATTACAAGATATTCCGTAAGTAGGATGCTCCGCTATTCCAACGCTTATAAGTTATAAGGCACACTTGCAATCTGGCGGGCCGGTTTATCCGCCCTCAAAGCTTCACGGTTTGTCTACTTGTTCCAGAGGAAAAACGGCCCGATGATCATCGGCCTCGTTCGTGATCCCATAACCGGGAGCGCTTATGAAAACCTTCTCCATGCATGCCGCTGGTTAGGAATCTGGCTAGATGTCTTCTAAAAGTACACCTTCTCGGCACTCGGTGAGAGATTCCATCACTTATTCCATCACGGAACTCAGAACAATGTATAAAAATATCCCTTACCATCTGGCTCTACGCCATCACATAGTGCACACGAGCCTGAGTACAGGAAACAAGCCAAAGATTGAGTGCCGGAGACCCTTTTTCGTCAGATACAGTATATATGGCTCTCTCGGTAAAAATATATAAAGGCTTGTAAACATTTTCTTGCATTCGTAGGAATTGCCGGCAATTCAAAATGAGTTTGTATTTGCAAAGGTAAGATTGTTCTACACTTTGTAGACTTAAGCATGAGCTTACCATGGATGTATATCTAAGGCCAGAATCGTCACTAACAACCACGCAGTTGATATGGTCAGGGCATGCTCCTCGAGGGGCAATGAGACCAGGTCTGCAATCATGTCTCGAGCAGCTTGATCGAGTCCATGATAAGATAGACCGTGTCTGCAATGAATTTCTGGAAATCCGGACCCGCATCACAGAACTCCTTGTCACCTGCCAATCAGACGTCATTATGGGGGATGACAGCACATTGGATAGCAACGTCGACTTCCAGGCAATCATTAAAGACGGGCCTCAGACCATCCTGCCACTTGCGCTAGATGAACCGGATGCCGTTTCACCGTCGGTGAATCCGCCAGAGCTCTCCATCTTGGCAGAGTCGCCAGCATTCTTTGGCCAGCTTTCGGACCTAGAGCCTGAGTACGGCGCTCTAGGGTATACTAGTACCCTAGCAGAGGGCGCTCCCGTTGGTGAACTCCCCCAAGGTAAGTTTGCGATATGCGCAGTTTCCTTAAAATGCTTACCATGCACGACCAGACATGATGCACAGTGGTACCTCTGGTATCGTCAACTATGGGTTGGGTGTATATGAGTTCCTACCGCAGCATAGCACGTACTCAGCTGATGGAAAGATGTCGTCCGAGTCTTCGGTCAGACGCGACCCACAACCACCTCCTCCTATTGCGCAGGCCGGCCTAGATAAAGTCAAGTGCACTTGGCACGGATGCTCAAGAACTCTCAAGAAGAATTGCATGACTCGTCATGTAAACGAGATGCATCTGCGGAAGGTCAAGGCTGTTTGTGATTCCTGTGGACGGAGGTTCGCGCGCCCACATATGCTGAAGGTCCATACCTGTCGTAGAAAGTCCTAAATTGTTTCCCATACATATCAGAATATTCAGCCCTTGGATTTTGATAAAAACTTCCGCGACGCACATGGCCACGTGGACCATCATTACAAATCTGAAGATCCAAGGCACGTCGCGATGATGTTTCTCAAGGACTATCTATTGGACGCCGGCTTGACGTCGATAACGTGGAAGGACGTAGGACGATAGAAGACAAAGTCTAGAGCGAGCTATATATAGATGGATCAGTGCCATCTGATGCGGTGCCCAAATATCAGAAGCCCTGGCTGCGTCATCGTGTGGTAAGCGTCATGCTTAGACCCCGGGTCTGTAGACTCCCGACGAGCGCAGCAACTACTTATTAACACAGATCACGGTATCAACCGCAGCAGAGAAATCGACCGCATCATGTTACCTCACCCCTCGAATTCACTCACCAGTGATTAATCTGAAGATTTCAGCTCGTGATTTGCCGCAAGCTGCCACACACTCACTTGATGGAGTTGCTCGCTCAACTTCACCCCTGGCGTTTAGCGTAGGGCATCAGCTTCGCTCAAGGTGACTGTGAGCCGTTATGAAAGATCTGGCTATTGACGATGATGACAGATATATTGTTCCACATAGACTGATTATAATACATTGGATAAACGAAGACCAATCTGTCAGTTATTCTCCACGGTCGAGAATCCAACATCTATGCTCGCCCTCATGCGATTCCCGTAACGAATCGTCAAGAAAATCAACCTACAAAAGAAATTTTGAAGCGGTCCTAGGTCAGCATCACCACTCTTGCAGTCAAAAAGACTCATACCCTTGTCCGATGACCGCGAAGACAGCCGCAATGTTGTTCGTCCACGCAAAACCTATGAGCTCGATCGATGGAATGATAATAGCAGTGGTAGCAGACAGAATGAGCGACCAGCTCGCTCTGATAGGTAAATGAACAGTGATAGTCACGTGATATCATGGAGACTGACATGCAAGCAGCCGTGGCCTCTGCGCTTCGAGAATGTACTACGTCCACATTGTAAGCATGAATAGGATCTATCACTAAGTCGACCTATAAATCAGCGAATCACTTTATGTATGAGGTGAGAGATCTAACTGGCAGGACTTACCCCCATTCCCATCGCATAAAGACATAATACATTTAGCGCAAGGCCGATCGGGCCCCCAATATACGTCGTGAGCAACCCTGAAGCCACAATAGACAACGGGACAATAAACAGTCCCCCTATCCACGTTGCTCTTAAGCGGTCTTCGGGATACCATGCTCCTCCGTGCTTCTCCCGGCATTTTCTGACTACAGTGTCCGATAGGCGGCCAGAAACCAGAGCTCCAGCTGTTCAAGGTCGTGTTGGTGCACTACGAGTACAATGCTTCGCACTTACTGAAGCATCCCAGTCCATTTGGGAGAAAAAGCGCCCCGATGATGGCCTCGTTCGTGATCCCATACCGGGGGGCCTATACCGCGATCAGGATACAAGATGAAAGACGATTGTTAGCTCACAATAGTATACGCCATCGGTATGTTAAGAACTACATCGTTTTACGTGAGAATCACTACAATCAATAACAAGTAACAACACACCATACATAGTGTTGACCATTAGAGCTGACGCAAACATCTATATCTCACACAGTCAAGAGTTCGTACTAGCGCATGGTAAATGCACTCACAACAGCAAATAGGTTTGGACTGCGAAGCAACCAAAGACTCCTTAGAGGATTAATCCGTGTGATATGGATCCATCCCCTGGATGGCAGTTTATCGATACCCAATGTGCCGGGATGACTGGTCTCAGGAAACGAAAGGTATATGAAAAGCATCTCGAGTAAGCCCCATGCACCGATAGAATAATGGAAATTGCGCCAGGACCAATACTGCGTCGCCGCACCTGTTCAAACACGTCGTTAGAGTCAGCGACTATAAACATCCAGAATGTATGTACCTCCAACAAACGGGGCAACACCCCACCCGATGTTTGTGACCTGAGATAGCAGTGTTAGTACCAAACCGAAAACAACCAACCAATCATCACGATTCCTCACACTAATGAATGCCCCAATAACAGTCCCCCTCTCCTCCAATTTATAGATATCACCAATCACACCGGTCCCCAACGACACCCCACCAGAGCATCCAAACATCTGCACGAATCGCCAGAATAACAGACTCTGTAACGAAGTCGACAGAGCGACACCGCAACTCCCAACACATAGAAATGGCATTGACCACAGATATATTGATCGGCGTCCGTCTTTAGGACTGGAGTTAGAACTCAAAGACTACCGCAAGTGCGTGGATGCGCGCACAGAAAGATGAATAGGCAGCCCAAGCCAATGATCCGATGGCATAGGCCAAGATCGACAGACTGAAAGCCAAGCTGGGATATGACTCGATCACTAGTACATATCAGACGAGCAAACGACACACCTGACGACAGCATCCGTTAAGTCGAGATCTTTAGCTATCTGGGGAATGGAAGGCACGAACGACAATTTAACAAACACTGACCGAAGCGTGATTCATCAGTATCACGCCTCTGGATCAACAGCTCCCAGTACTCACAGGCTAGGAAGCCCAAAGAAGACGCATGAAAGACCGATCCACCTCTTTTGATGTGACGCGAATCTGTCGTAAATAGCTTCATGCGCGGTGAGCACCAGCAGAGGGCTTTGTTCTGAAGTCATCGTGAACTGGTGAGCTGAGCCTCGTAGATAGCGGGGAAGGAATTTATATCATAACCCATGCACAACGCCACAGCCAGGCCCAATCAGTTACATACCTGCCGGCAAGACTGCACAGTTCGTACGTGTACAGACAACGCTTCTCTTGCGAGTTACCAAATAAGGTCACTTTAAAATTGCCAATATGGTAATTTTGAACATGTGCTCGTGCTGCGCGACGAGATATGTAATGCATACACGTTATCATGCACAACAAGAAAACTCAATTGAGTATTTCAAGTATTGTCATGTTACTTGCGACCTGATGTCAGCTTGCCATTTGGAAGCGATGAGTACAACTGGGTTCTTTGAATTATGATTTGACCATCATCGACTTACTGATCATCCTCCCTTCATTCATGTTGAAAACGCCACTGTTGTAATGAACTGAGATGCACCAGCAATTCGCTGTTGTCATGCACACTTTCATTCCCCGGGCCACTATGCAAGTAAGTAGTCAATGATCATTGTCCCAGAGCAGAAGAAAGAAAGAAAAATACATGAGATGTACGCTACTAATTAATACAAAACTGTGACGTCAAGAACCGAACGAAGCAAGAGCACACCTTCGCTATACAAAACTCGTAAGGGAGAACATCCATCGTGGACATGACAAGCATGAGAAGGCCATCGCGGACACGACAAGAATTGATGAGGGTATCGTTACCGGGACCGTGCAGGAGCTTTATTTGTTTCTGCCACATTATCCAGTTGCGCATTCCGTTTTTGAGCGAGTTCGTTCTGGCGTTCTAGACTCCTACCATGGCAAATGCATCAGCACAAGACCTTGGACATCCAAGCAGGAAAAAAGAGGGAAAGAGATGGTCAATAAACACAAACCTCATCTGATTCTCCAACTCCAACACCCTCTCCTTCGCCCCCTGCCTCTCCCTTTTATATTTCTCCTCTCCCGCCCTCAACCTTGACTCATACTCCTTCACTCTCGCCTCCCACTTCTGATCAGCCGTATTCGTCTTTTGGTTTATATTCGAAATCTTTTCCTCGCTCAGGAGGAGCTGGTTTTGAACCACCACGAGACGTTTCTCGGCATTTACTGCACGGGAAAGAAGCGTCTTTGTTTCTTGGGAGTCGCCTTGGGTCGGTCGTCGGGATATCGTTAGTTGTGAGGTCAATTCTGCGTTAGTAGCCTTCGCAGATGAGGTAAGAGTATCAATCAAAGTCAACGTAAATTCAAAAACACTCATAAAAACACACACCTTCAACCCCTCAATCTCCCCTTCCTTTGCAGTAAACTTCCGTCTCCACGTAGCCTTTGCCTCACCGTATGCCTTCACGCTCGACTCAAACTTGTCGATCTGTTTCCACCGCACATCAAGCTGCCTCCGCATCTCAGCAAGTTTCTCGGTGAATTTCCCTTCCGCATCTTTGACGCGTTTTTCAAAGTCGAGTTGGATCTGGGATAGAGCTTTGAGTCGTGTGATGAGGTTGTCGTGGAAAACACTGAAATTGGTGAAGGGCTTCGTTTCTGCTTGATTGCCTTTCTTCTGCGAAATAGCATGTTTTTGTGAGTGAGGGACGCGTGTTAGAGAGAAATGAAGAAGCTTACGGGAGTCTTATCCACGCCGAGAATCTTATCCATGTATTGATATATCGTAAGCAGCAATGTGTTTCGCTCTGTAAGCTGATCACGATACTGGTTCTCGGCACTCAATAACGTCCGCTGGTCCTTAGATAATCGCGTCTCCAGCTCGTTCACTCTCGTCTTATGCCCAAACAACTCTGCCTCAGCAGTCTTGAGACTGCTTTGCGCGTTGTCAAGTTTCTCTGAGAGACTAAGACGTGCTTGAGTTTGGGTGTTGAGTTGTGTGGTGAGCTGTTGTACTTCGAGCTGCAATTTATGAATCAGATCTTCACGATCACGAGTCGTACCCTCTCGGTCGCCGACATCTTTCCTCGTACGAGATAGTTCGTCCTCTAAGCGGTCGACATCACGTTTCAGCCTGTCAACTTCTAGCTGCAATGAGAACCGTGCGGTTGTATGGGTCTCCCCTAGCTCTTTAGACCGTTGCTCCATGTCTCGAAGCGCGTTTTGGACGGCTTCGAGGTCGCCATTGGCGTTGTGTGAGGAGGGACTGTGCGCGCGAGAGGTCATCGAGGGCGCTACGCAGTGCAGAGTCTTTGTCTTCGAGTGCACGACGTTCGCGTCGAAGCTCAGACTCGTGTGTCTTCTCTACATCGTCGAACTCGCGCTCAAGACTCTCCCGAGCTTCTTGCTCGTGTTTCACTTGAGTTACTAGGTCTTCGATGTGCCCCGCTAATTCTTCCTGACGGGCCCGGTGTGCGTGCATGTCTTGAACAGATTGATCGTAGAGTTCCTGGAGGTCTTGAAGTTGAGATTTCAGTCCGGAGACTTTCTGTTACGATATGTGAGCTTTTGGATTTTAAATGAGAGATGGAGATGGATGTACATCTTTGAGTGCAGATGCGAGTGCTTCTAGCGTTTCGCGCTCGACTGCGTCCTCCTCTCTCTGACGTTCGTGATCCTCAGCCATGCGATCTGCGTCTTCCTCGAGCGCATATACTTGCTTTCCGAGTTGCTCAATCTCCTCATTCGCAGCGCGGAGCTCGGCATCTTTGTCTTCCGCTTCTTGTTCGAGGTGTGCGAGTGTGGCTTCGAACTTAGCATGGAGGTCGTTGGTATTGGCTTCAAGCTCTGTGATATTGAGGCGGAGTTCTCTTGCTTCGTTTTCGCGTTCTGCAAGAACCTATACGATAGGTGAGAGACGGAGGACAAATAAGACAATGAAACAAACATCTCTGAGCTCTTCGACCTGACTCCTGGCCTCCTCGACTTCACCCCTCCACTCCTCCTCGACAACATCAACGACGCGATCATGTTCCTGGATTAAATCGTCAATCTCTTTGTTCTTGAGCTCCAATTCGTCCTCCTTCTGTTGTAGTTCGATGGTAGCGGCAGCAAGCTTGTCCCGGATTGCATTGAGATCGTCCTCCACAGCCTCGCGTTCCTCTCTCTCCTCAAGTATCTGAGCCCGACTCTCACTCCTTTCAATGCTCTCCGCTTCTCTCCGTCGCTGCAAATCCTCAACCTCCAGTTGTAATCGATCAGCATGGTCAGCAAGTGCCTCATTCTCCTCCTCGCGTACAATGAGAAGTTGATCGCGCTGCTCGAGCTCACGACGAAGTTCTTCATTCTCCGCACGCAGATCCTCAATTTTTCGTGCATAAATGGGATCTACGGAGTCATCACCACTGCGCTCGATGATAACCTGGGCCTTCCTCAACTCCCTGATCTCATGCTCGCGCTCTTGAAGCTGCATCTCAAGATCCCGTTCCCGTTCATGTAGCTGAGTCTCCAAATCGCGTTCGCGCTCGTGAAGTCGCGACTCAAGATCATGGTCGCGCGTTGAGCCACGCTGAAGACGCTCCAACTCACGCTCAAGCTCCAAGACGAGTTTCTTGAGTTTCTTAATCTCAAGACCACGTTGCTGGACCTCAATCTTGAGATTAATGTTCTGTTTGAGAGCAGCATCGATCTGGTCTGGTGCAAGTTGCGCAAGACGCTCCTCGAGAAAATGGACGCGCAGTTTGATGTTAAAGTTTTCTTTTTTGAGAGAGTCAATGTGCTGTTTTGTAGGTTAATTCAGACAGAGTTTGGTGGTGAGGTTTTGTTTACCTTTTCTTGATCTCTCAAAGATAAAGCAGCGCCTTTTCCTCCTGGTACGCTTTGTCTTGGACGTCGCGCACGTGGAAGGGGTGTGTCTGGGCCATCGCCGTTACTGGGAGCGGGTGATGATATTGACGGGACACGGAGTGGTCTGCCGGGTGTGCTTGGACCTGATACGAACGACCCGAGCGACAGATCCGGGTGAGTACCAGCAGAGATGTCTGCACCGTTTGGAACGGAAGACATGCACGTTGGGAGCACGGGGAGAGAGCTTGATTACTCAGCAACGACCATTTGTCCTTTATAGAAATTTAACGTTGATAGAAAGATCAAAGTTCTTCTACACAAACCAACTGCAACGTGTCGATCGTAAGTACCATGGAGATCAAAATCAGATATAAGTATACATGATGAAGAAAACGGTGGTGGACTGCCGAGAAGATGAATTGACCCGCCAAAGGCTGATAATATGTACTAATCCTGCAGTGAACCGGTGAGTTCTGAACTTCTTGTTGACAATTTTGTTGAGGTATTACAGTTTAACGATCAGACGAGAAACAACTATATGAACGGTTGACGATAACGACGACGAAAGAACAAAATAACTTGAAGGCAGTGTATGGCGAACGTATTCCAAGCTCAATGATAATGCCTGGAGGCTCCCACGACATGCAGCCCAACAGCCGCTTTCAAAGATCTGAGATGCATGTTGACTTCATCCCAATAAATGTCCTCCCTTTGAACTTGGTCGACACAAGGAAGCCACGCGAAAATGATGCGAGCGAGCGATTCAGCATCTGTTATAAACTCGTATATTTCCAATTCCGCTTTTTGTAGGGAGGTATGTTGTATTGGATCGTCATCAGGATCGATGTCGATAGTGGTAATATCGATTGCAACTCGCAGTGTATGCAATTGTGGACATAGACTGAGCGCTGTGAATAATCCATGGAGGGTGACTGAAGAAGGAAGGGCATGTGAGCTGGTGATCTCTAGAGTGTGGATATCCGGCCAAGTAGACATGGCTTCCAAGAGAATGTCGTTGTCCAGGTAGATGCAGGAATCACAAAATATGAGCTCCAGGGTCCGGAGCTGTTTAAAGCGAAGGAAATGCGGAATTGGCTTCAAAATACCGTCTGAGTCCAGGAATTTGCTATCATAAGCAATAATGGAGATTTTTTCCAAAGTCTGCAACGCTTTGCAGTTGGACAACGCATGAAAGAGCTGCTCTGCCTCTTCTGAACCCAGATAGTTGGCTTCGAACCTGAACTCTTTCAACGAGGGGAATTGCGAGTGTTGCATGACTGCGATGATATGTGCAGCATCGTACAGCTGTCGAAAGGAAATAGTCGTGATGCTAAGGAATGGTGATAAATCGACGATATCTTGTTTTAACAGCGAAGGAGGGTCATTACACCCTTGATCAATTGACAATTCAAGAAGGGTAGGGAGGGAGGAGAGATGCTTCCATGTTGCCCAGTCGAGCATTGGACAAGACAGAGTTACAAGCCGCGTGCACCAACGAATCCGATCGGATAGTAGCAGGGACAGCTCATTTGCCGTGCTGTCATCATCGCCCATTTCAGGAGTGTAGATGCATAAGTGCTCCAAATCAGTGCAACGTCTCATAAAAGGCCCTTGCAGACTTTGGTTGACAGTGGATAGATGACATTGGTACAGCCGCTGCAGCGAGTGAGGCAGAAAGAGGTCCAAATATTTGGTGGAAATATTTAACGACCTCAGCCTCGGGAATACGCATGCCTCGGCAGGGATAAGAGAGAGAAAGTGGGGATGATCAAAATCTATGTTCAATTTGCGAATACGGGCGGAGTGACGCAAAAATTGACGGGTCTCATGGGCAGATAATGGTTCGATGCCTCTCGCCCAGGGCCCGCCCCACTATGATGTAGACGCTCGGTCAGCCGAAAAGAAATGGACAAAGCGTAATAAAGTCGTGCACTGACCCTTGTATCACTATGATATATCAGTGGATGTAACCTCGTTACACAGCCCAGCAGTGGTTCTAACTCTTCGATCTCAGCCCACAGCAAATCCATCGCGGGCTCGTAAAATTTTCTACATGTCCTTGCAAGAGCAGCAAGGGATCTCTGAGTCGATGTTGTTTGAGTAAATGATATTTCATTCACGTAGGTTAATATCTCCAGGAGGACTTCGGGAACAAGTAAAGCCTGATGCATCACAGGTAGAGTCAGGACTCAGACTCAACTAGCTTTTATATGTAAATCTCAAAAACATTGCCTATGTAGGACCGATGGCTGTTGTTACCTGTTATTTTCGGACTTCCAAGGAGAGTATAATTAATTATTGCTGAATGTGGATACTTCGTGGTTAAGAGCATCGCTTCAAATATTTCGCCAACTTCCATTTCGCCGCACGACTTCTCGCAAGACTGAGGCATAAATTTCTTGACATAACTCATGTTTTTGGTGAATAAGTGCTATGCATCTTGCAAGCGACGGCGCAAACTGATTAAAACCAAGACCAATCGTGAAAAGACCCAGGATTCCGATCAAATTCTAGATCAAGCCTACAAGTCACATGCGCCCGGTCGAAGCGCACACCAATGCGGCTGGAGTGGGATGGCATTGACGCCGCGCTGCACCATCCTGTACCTGATGTCCTATATCGTTCATGTCATTTGAGTACATCCGGATCAAGAAGCAGTCCTTACATGCAAACGAGGAAGCGCCTCGGTGACGTTGAGTGCAGCGCCATTTGGCTGCTTGCCACTCCAAAAAATTTCTGCTGATGCTGCGGCACGTGGCCACACGATTGAATCGACATTTTGGGTACTAGACTGTTCACTCCATAAGATTTGCTCGCCTGCAAATTGCTCAGAAAGGTCGATTTAACCTCGAGACTAGATTGTATTTACCTCCGAGAACAAGTTTATACTGTGCCTCGGTCAAATTTGCCAACGGATCAAAGGTATATGCCTAACAAAACATTGTGAGATGCGTGGCTATTCTCGACATTCATGTTTACCTTGGACCAAGTCTGGAAGGGGTCGCACCAGCTATTCCTACTCTCCCAAAGAATGTCAGTTCAGATCAAATATATTCGACAAGATGAGGACTAACCCAGTTGGGTTGTCTCCCAGCCACCCACCAGCACCACAATCCTAGGATAATGAGAACATTGTGTTCCGTAGAAGAACTCATCAACTAACCAGGTAGAAGTAATTTGATGGTGCTTGGATGATCCTGAAACCACTTCCTGCCACTGCTGCAGCATCTTCAGAGGAAATCCAAATCCTTTCAATACAGTTGAATCAGCTGAGTCAGATCATTATTTTATCATACTGACATCACAATAGTCTCGTTTGAGAGCGTAATATTCCAGTCGAGGACCATTTCTAAATGAGATTCTCCATTCAATACCGGCATTCAAAGGAAGAATCATGGCGCATACCTTCCCATACAACAGGCGTCTTTCCCTGGGCAATCAGTGCACCATGGGTGGTCTGTGTGAACCTGTCAAGAGCACCGTTCAGCGTCATGCCGGTCCTGTTGAGCTGCTGCTGCGTGAGGTAATCGTCAACATAACAGTTCGTGTTAAGTTCATCGCCCCCGGTGCTAAAATAGTGTGAAGGGAGAGTCTTCGTAACATCGGTGAGCAAGGAGGCGGTGAAGTTCATGACCTCTGGGAGTGCAAAACGAAGCTGGCCGGCAGGGGGCTCGCCAGCAAACTCTGCCCACGGGCTAGCGTCAAGGCACGCAACATATTCTGGGTAAGTGGCCCCAATGATGGCAGTATGACCGGGTGTATCGATTTCCTGGTAGAATCTTGAGAAGTGATTCGCAAAATTGACTGATAAGTACTCGCCATCATAACATCGATACCTCTCTGTGAGAGCACAATGAGGAAACAGAAGACCGTGAGAAAGGGGAACACGAACTGCAGCAGCATACTGCACGATGTGTTGGACATCGCTTGCATTGTAAACTTCTTTACGAGAGTATGCGCCGTTGATGGCAAGCTCGGGATACTGTGCAACTTCAAGTGGGAAACTCTGACTGTCCGTGATATGCCAGTGGAAAGTGTTGATCTGTCTAGCTTGTTAGGGATAACAAGACAAGACGCTGGGAAAGCACCCGCCTTCACCCAGCTCATCGCGTCCAAAGTTCGCAGAATGTCGCTGACCGCGTAGTAGTTCCTAGAGGTATCCAGTCCTAATCCCCGGAAAGGCTACGTATATGGGTTCATGCGCCTGACGCCAAAGTGCAAGTGATAGCTGCTCACATACGCAGGAGCGTCCGTGATCGCAATCGGGGCAAGTAAAGTGTAAGTTACTCCTTCAAAGTGATAGAAAATCTGATTGAAAGTGGTGAGTCCTCTGTACAGACCCAACGTCGAGTTCGCTGTCAAAGTAGCAGCCGATCCATCTGCTGGAATGGTTAGTGCGTACTCCTCACTACGGGTTCCCAGGGGCTTGACAGCTTCTAAAGAAATGGGCTGTGCACAAGCCCCACTCGCGAGAGATAGCGTCAACTTTGAAAGCGTCATCGCGCTAGCAAGTGCGATAGTGTCATTCGCGCCGCGGTCTACGACGAGACGTCTAAAGTCGTCATTTTCGAGATAATACTGTGATTGCGCAACCGCATCACGTAAATCCGATGGTGCGCCTTCAATCTGGACGTCAAAGTAAAATTCGGGGGAAACTTTAAGGGCGGTCAGCCCGGTCTCGAGAGTGGTTGGGATGGGCCAAAGAGCCTGGACACCAGAAGGAAGGATGCATCCTGCGACAAGTGCCAGGATAATAAGGTAGCGAGAAAAGGCCATGAATCAAGATGTGCCGGTTAAAGATGCGACCAGTTCAACTGC
This sequence comes from Suillus bovinus, assembly GCF_016758785.1. Taxonomy (NCBI): domain Eukaryota; kingdom Fungi; phylum Basidiomycota; class Agaricomycetes; order Boletales; family Suillaceae; genus Suillus; species Suillus bovinus. The sequence continues at coordinate 195,465 of NW_024542111.1, read as the reverse complement.
AGCTGTTTATACTAATATTAAAAGCCACGGCTGGTTCAACATGCGTACGTAACGCTAAATATAAGGAGCGACCCAGAATTCCAATGCAGTTAGTGTGTCCGGCGTTGATAGGTCCAGCGCGGATGCCTTTCGGAAATTTGGATCATCCACGTTCGAGAAGTGGGATCTTGTCGCTTCTTGCGGCGTTCAGCGGCGCGTACTAGTAAACGCGTCAGTCACGGTCGCGTGACAAGTCAAACTGAATTCCCTGAATTTGAAACGCATGCTGAAATGTCACGTGACGTGTTGGTTGACTCCAGCTACTTGTAACTTTCACTTCTCGTCCGACAGTCTTGTAGTTGTGGTAGTCCAAAGTGCACCCTGCAGGTATGTCATACCTTATAAATGGAGTATCCAACATGACACTCTCGATTGTCCAGAAATTCCACCTGCAGACATGGGCACTCGTGGATGCTATATTTACCGTTATCGAAATATGTATTTCTGCTACTATCGTCATTATGACTCTTTTCCGGAGGGTCTTGGCGTGAAGGTGCTTCAATGGATGCGGTTGCCAAATGCCATCACAACCAAGCAACAGGAGTTAAAAGAGATGCTGGACGAGTTTGACGGCCAATCTTTTCCCCTAGAACTTGATGATGGTCTCACTATTTTTGATCGGCGCGTAGACATTAGCTGTGACGTTGATGCAGAGTGGGCCTATGGGATCGACCTTGATCACAATATCTTCGACGTAAACGGAATACCATTTTACTCCTTGGAATGCCTTCCAGAACCAGGAGCTCTTCCTCAAGACATTTCCGAAGACCACTACCACAACCTAGCTTGTTCACCAGAGTGTCCCCCTGAGGAGAGGTACAAGAGGCCAGCGGCGCCAGTTATAGACGACTCTGACTTAGAGACATATCGATCTTTGGCTTGCACGGGCCCTGGCGCGGCTTTGAGCGACCTGCTCGGCATCAGCGACATCTTATCTACAAATGAGCAGGTTCGGGTCTCATTGTTGGAGATGATCATTGGGCGCTGCATGCCCCGCCTTCAACTTGGTCAATTAATTCACGAATTCGACACCATATCCAATCACAACCAACTCACAGATGATGGATGGTTTACCGCATACTCCGTTATCAGCTTTGCGTTTGCTCCTCAGATATTCGATGCGCCATCCGTGTTGGTTCAGCCTCCCGAGCCGGATAGAAAGGAATGTGTATGGGTTCGCGAAGACACCGTGGTTTGCTTCGCAATGCATTTAGACAACGAGAGATGCCTGCAGGCCTCTGTGTCACGCTTGATCGAATCAATTTTAGAGCAGCGGGATGCTCCAGGCGATTACTTTGGAGTTGCATTCTCTGTTTCCCACTGTGCAATCGTCAAAGTGATAAAGGACATACACACGACGTTTAGTCATACCACTGCCCTCCAATTTTTGCCATCATTCTTCGCAGTGTCTCCTTCTACGCCAGGAATCACCGCTCTTGCTCGCCTTGGTTATCGTATTGACCCTGCACTCTATGTGAGTGTTATGAAGGTCTGGCATGGGCATGAGGGAATAGATGTATGGCGCAAAAAGTCCTTTGCTCAGGGGATTAGCAGTGCACCACCCAGCATTACCTCTACAACACTGCCCTCGGAACTTTGGCAAGAGATCGCTTTGTATCTTGATCTACAAGACGTCCTCACACTGGGATTGGTTTCAAAGCTATGCCGTGAAGTGGCCTCGATAGTACTCCGCTATCCCCATGTCCTTGGTCATCGCTTGGTCGGAGTTTCCAAAGAGCTTCCAGAGTATCCGCTGCAAGCTGCTTCTTTCTATGCTACGCGAACTGGCATTCCTGCCACTGTGTTTGTCGGGCAGGATACATGGGGAACTCAAAGCAGGGTTGCGTGTTTTCACACCTGGCTTCGTGTTCCTGTTGCAGGCACACTCCAGCCTGACGATGAAGGGAAAAAGAAAAAATGCGCTCCAAGAGGGTGTTATCGTTAGCACCACATAGGATCCCCACTGTGTTGCATATCCCGTACATGTGGGTCTCTCGTCAGTAACTTTTTTATACTCCATGGCTGAACCATACATATTCATCACATTGTTTCGTGGAAAAATGAAAACTAAATACAGACATGTAACACACAGTTTCAATAATTTCTCGGCAAGCATTGCCCTGTACGGTACTGCTAGTTGGTACATGTACACGCTCGAAGACGATCGAATTCATGCCAGTTTCTGCATCGGATCCAGTCACGGGTTTAGCGTGATATTGTCGATCTCTAAGGATGAGGCGTGGTCTAGCACAAACATCTGCACGCGAAATAAAATCTGGGAAGTACTATACAACACATTGCTCTAGGAGAGCCCGGGCGGGTGGAGGGGGATTTGGAGATTGTGACCGTTCTCGTCGAGTGGTGGAAAACCTGGAGATTGTGACCACAACAGAAAAAAGTAGTGGTGACTCGGAAATGGAGAAGAAACCGGAGATGGTGAACGCTGCATGATGAGATCTTTGTCAGGTGGTGGAGTGGGACAGTGTCGTGTAAAATTCAGAGACTTTGACAGACTATCATTATCATTGTCGATGTCGATGTCGTCATGCTGGCATTCAGAAGGACCTGCTTCGAGTTGTGGAAAGCTGCAATTGAACTGGAGGAAAGCATGGATTTGACACCATCAGCAGCAAGTAGAATCGTTATACAACAGCGGGCACTCGCTACCTTGGCGCTTGCATCATCTGCCAATTGTTCTCGATCGAGGCAGTTGTCGTTGAGGCTTTCAGAATTCAAACTGTATTACATTTATGCGTAGCCCGGATAATTTGGCCCGTTATTCCATTCAGCAAGGTTTTGGCAGATGTATCATCCAAGTCGAACAGTCAAAAATCAGTGTAGTAACGTAAACTGAGACAGGCCACCATCGAATCCGACCAGAACTATCCGTATACTAGATGGAACGTGATTCTTATGACAATAATCAAAGAACATTATCTGTAGGTAGCACATATCTATAACGTCGTGCTTTACAAAATTGGCGACAATACCCAGGAATTTGATCCAGGCGTCAATGGATGCTGCAGCACGTCCAGCAATTGCCCGTCTTGGTAGATTTCAATCCTTTTGAGCAGGGAATAGGGGAATCACCGCACTCATCCAAGCAGACCGGCGCTGAGCCAAGTTCATCGGCGAGGACTGTATTTACCCCAACGAGAGCAGCAAGGATGGAGAGGTAGATGAACTGGATAGGCTTCATGGTACCTGTCATAACCGTGTTTTAGTGATGGCTGTGAGCACTAAGAGACTACTCACAAACAAAATTTTAGCTATGCGATGTGCGTGAAGTTGCTATGACAATTGTCAGGAGTGCTATACGTCGATTCAGCGATATTCGCATGATGTGGCGCAAGAGGGCTACTCACTGCGAAGGGGGCACGTGTATCTGAGGCTTTTGAAATTCAGCCGCGTTGAATTTATATTCTTCTGGCTGTTAGCGCTGAAACGACGAGGTTAAACCTCGGGAAAAAAAAAATTACACTGGCAGCTAAATCAAAGCAAAGGTTCGGTGTTGTGGCATGGTCGAGCGACGAGATGAATTTGAAGGAGTCATTTAATGCCCGTAGAGTGTGTGCATTGAAGAACATTATTCCGTTCAGCACTGAGGGTTCTGTGGTCGTGAGAAGGATAGTCATCAAGTCAATGTAAGGCTGCTTATTGAGTTCGACGGGGAATGATTCGGACCATGAGAGAATGAGTGAGGGGGAGTTTATTCATCGGAGCTATCGAAAGTGAGAACCGACTATTTGTATGTAAGTGAGTACAAAGGGAAATCCATAGCCGGTGTCCGTGGCTAGCAGAGTGACATTCCTTGTATCAAGACTGGACGTAGAACTCCAGGCTATACAGTAGTCGAAGAAGCTGTCATGTGCCTCGATATGAACACTATAAGCGCACCGAATATAGTAAACGAGCTGGAACTATCGGGCTGGCAGTTAGCCTGCTTGTTGCCGTGCATAAATTTATATGAAGACCTACAGTTGCAGTTTGAAAGACTTCATGGAGCCCTTCGAGGAATTCGTACCTCCTTACACTTATGGCGAATTCATGGTCACTATTCCCGCTAAAGCGCTTGGGATATATCAATAGTCTTGATGGTCGATCCTGTCCAGACTCTAGTGCCAATATGGCGGTCCAAGGCATCGCAGATCGCTGAATGTGTTTTATTTTACAGCGAACCACGCTAAAAAAACAGTGCAAGCACCTCACATACTGTCCTGCGTCCGAACTCGTGCGGTCAGAAGGTCAGTCCCAACATAGATTTATTGAAAATCTGACATTCCGATCTTTCATCAGCGGGAAGCATCTCGCAAAACTAGTGCCATTCCTATCTCTAAATTATGTGCTCGCCGAAACTGATACTCTTCCGAACGTATAATGCGTGAGTTTCTGTCATCGCACGTGTGTCCAACGATCTACATATCAATTCGCGGTACCCCTCGTCATAAATAGCTATGAATCACTTGTTTGCCATTGATATTGAAATGGCACGTTATGAGTACACTAGAAGAAGTTCATAGTATGAGTGACTAACCTGCTACACTCGATCTCAAACAAAACATCTTTCGGAAGCCGATCAACTTCAACAGCCGACCGTACAGGCTTATGCTCCGGACCGCCAAAGAACTCTTCATAAATCTTGTTTACCGTAGCAAAGTCCCCTATGTCTTTAAGGAACACCTATGCGATGCATCATCGTCCACGCATCCGTCAGATTTGACTCAAAGACGACCGTATCAGCAAGATACCGTACTCTTGACGACCTTGCCAACTGAGCTAGAGCTAGCTTCAAAAACAGCCTTGAGGTTTGCGAGGGCCTGTGTGGAGGGACAACTTGTGAATATGGACCAGACGACAGGAATACGGCGTAGAGTACACATCTATATGCATGAAAACCATCTGCTTGAGCAGCACTTTCGTCTTCACGGCGTGTGTGGCACGGTTGAGTACCCGGGCTACTTCGTACAGTCCATGACACTACACGCTACCATCCTTCAAATCCTTGAACGAATTCTTGTAAAAGGCTTCGACGATGTGTTTTGCGACTGTGTCGTTGAATACCCAAAAAGTACCAGAACTGGAGACCCACTTGGAGATGGATGTCTTTGTCAGGGGTCCGCTTGTTGCCGGTAGTATGACATCTCGCCTACATAGCAATAAAGCTGTGTGAACGAACAACTGCGCAACTTCTTCCACTCCCGACCAGACACCCATTGATCTCTGGTGATTGCGCACTGGGCTCATCTGAAAGGTTCTTCCCATGACTGGTACCTGACGCTTCTGCAACCTAAAGCTGAAGATTTGCTTACCAGCGAATTCATTCGGATAACCTGACCGAAATCCAAGATCCCTCTCGTACACACGATCAACCTTAGTTGAGCATCCGAGAACCAACCATGTCTTCACCCACCAGTAAGACGTCAGTGATCATGCCACGCCACACGATGCAAGGTCATACAAGACAGGTTAACGGCGTTGTGCACTTGCCTGACGGACGACACATCATCACATGTTCGTCGGACGGCTCACTCCGACCATGGGACCTGGAGAGCGGCACACAGATAGACGAGGACTGGCGAGATGATGATAACGTAGTATTTCGATCTATTGCATTGTCTCCAAACGGCAAGACAATTGCAAGTGGAGACTATGACGGGAAAGTGAGGTTGTGGGATGTCGAGACGAAGAAAGTCATTGCCAGATGGACAGGACACGCCCATATTGTGCAATCATTGTGCTGGAGTGCAGATGATAAGCGAGTGGCAAGTGGGTCCTGGGACGGGACAGCAAGAGTCTGGGATGTCAAGAGAGGCAAGACTGTTCTGGAAATCAAAACCAGTCACGCCCGGGTGAATGCAGTGATGTACTCGCCTGACTCGTCAAAACTTGCCACGGGCGGACATGATGAGAACGCTGTAAAAATCTGGGATGCGAAAACGGGCAAGCGTCTCAAAACACTCAAACACTCAAACACAGTTCGCAGCTTGGCATGGACGTCGTCTGATGGGAATAGACTTATATCTGATTCTTCTGATGACCAGATGCGGATATTCGACACTGCCACTTGGCAGCAAATCGCTATTCTTGAAGGTCACACAAGCCATGTTACTGCCGTCTCCTTGTCTCAGAACAACCGCCTCCTTGCAAGTGCATCTTATGATAAAACAGCACGTCTGTGGAATCTTGACACCAACCTTCCAGTCGGGCCACCACTCCAGCATGATGAAGCTTTGTGGTTCGCAGCCCTTTCCCCTGATGCAAAGGTGCTAGTCACTGGTTGCGAAAAAACAAACGCGTACACTTGGGACGTTCATGCCATCCTCAGAGAAGCTGGCCTTGAGGATCTACTTTCCATTGGTCCTAATATTGTCACAGTTAGTGTCAACATGTCACTCGCTCTCTCCCACTAACAATGTCTGCTGTTAGGCACCGAAAGAGAGACTTGAACAGAAGGAGTCCCAAGATGACTCAGGAATACAACACACACCTCGCTCTTCGCTCAGTGACAAATCATTTTTGGAAGTACGTGCCGAGTTCACAATCTTTCTCATTCATTATAATAGTACTATTCTAGGCTGATGCTACGCGGTGTCCTGGCCAGTTCGACGGTATAGACGAACTTTCGCCAACGTTTTTTGATGGCATGGAAGCCCATTTTGATGTGCGTAACCAACTTATCTTTATCATTTCTTATTCATACCTTTGCTCTCAGTCCTCCTCAACTGGTGCTGCACATCCCCATTCCTCTGCGAATGCATTCCTAGCTCACCTTTTCTCGTTCCTCCACCACTTTCGATCCGACAATGATGAAACGACTGAACCTCCGCACCCTTCAAGGCCCTTGGCGTTCCGTCTACGCGCACTCCTCGCTCGCCTGTCCACACTCATTCACCGCTTTTCACCTGAGAATGATTCACCAAATGAACTCCAGCAATCCCCCACGACTTTGCGATTTGATCCACGTGTACTACTTGTCCGTCTTGCCTCCTCACTTTCTACCCGATCTCGGCTCAACACCAACGAAGAAGCCGAACATCGTCCCACAACGCCATCGACTTCGCATCCAAATGCACTCATCAGCCGACTGTCCTCATTCTTCCGCTCTCAACCCCACACCGACGAAAACATAGAACTTTCGCAACGTCCAAGTCGTCCTCACGTTGTCGAAGTGGCTGCAGTACGGGACAAGCAGGTATGGCCCTCCTTGGTGCCTTTGCAATCCATGTGATTAAATGATTTCAGGCTTTGTTTGTTGCTCGGGGGCCAAAATTCAAGAGAGCAAGACGAGAATATGAGCGACAAAACCAAGCTCAGGCGTCGTCATCACGCATCCAGCCTGCCCATGCTTCAACATTGGCGACACCTCCTGCTTCAGGTACTAGCACTACCACAGCGGGTGCAGCAACCCCGCAGTCACCACCCATCCCATGGTGGGCTCAGATCGTGCTATTCATTTGCTGCGCATCTCCACATATCAATGGTCATTGATACAATTAGCATTGCAACATTTGGGCAACTACTTCATCTTTGCTTTTCGCACTTTTCCTTGTCTTTCAGTACGCCGTTGATACTTCCTCATCATGAAAACAAATGTCCGCTTCGTTCACGTTTGTTTCTCGCGCACAGACATTGATTGACAGAAATACGTACATGACACATGATACACCGGCGAAATAGCGGTCTCGACTTTCCACAACCTAAGAAAGATCAATAGTCCATATCCTCGACATTCAGAGCAGGTCTCTCCTTCTCCTTTCCCACTGGCACATGAACCTTCTTTGCAACAATACCCTTATAGGCCATTTGAAAATCGGATTGTATACCTTGCACGTTGCCGGGAACCCTATGCATGAATTCCTTGACCTCTAGAACTCCACCTTTGAGTGCGTCAATGTCACGGACACGATGAGCAGGTGAGGAAGGTTCTAGCTGCTTGCGCAATCTCAATCCCTTCCTGAGGAGTGCACTGTAAGTAGAACGGTGTTAGTTATTGTATGTTGGTGAGTAAGTGAGGACAGACGCTATCTCGCTTCTCTGCTTGCCCAACTCCTCGAGCTTTTCATGAGACTCCTTATTGAGAAGGCCTTTCGTCTTCGCTTTGGCAGCGCGAGTCAGAGCGATGCCTCGTTCCAGGCATAGTAGAAGGTGAGGCAATGGTCCAAGGAAAAGGAAGCTGTAATAACCCGGAAGCCATTCAGAGGACTGCGTCTCCTTCAGGCATGTCATGAATATCACATCGATTTCGGCATTTACTGCACGACTCGAGCGACGTCTAACGTAACGGCGGTATACGTTCTGAATTTTGCGAGCCGCCTCTTCTTCCTCCACCGATGGTCTGTTGGAACGTAGCGACTCATCAAGATCAGGTGCAAGCAACGTCACCGCCTCATTCTCCAACGCGTCACGGGTCTCGGTATCAGCATTCACCGTGACATCTTCCTCCTGCGTAACCTCTGGTTGGTCCTTGGAGGGTCCTAAGCGAGGTACAAAAGCCGGGGCCTCCACTCTCAGAGTAGATTGTGCGACCACTGCGTAAGATGAAAGGAGATGAGGGATCTCGATGACCTTCTCGTATACGAGCCGTCGGACTACATGGACTCGGGTATACTGATTCATCGTTTTGTGTACAAGATGCACTAGGTTGCTCACTCCTTTGTTGTCGTCGAAAGCCAGGAGGGCTCGCAGGTAACCGTCTGAGGGTGGCGACCGTCCTGGCAAGGGTGTCATGTACCTGACCACGTCATCCACAAGCTTCCTATAGTTAGCCAGGGGCCAATTCGAAGGAGGGTTGGTCTTGTGCAGCGAAAGAATGATCATGTCTATTTTGTCTCTCATGAAGGGATTCCTGATGTTGTGAGCAACTAAAGAACACATTTCAACATCCAGTGGGTCTTGAAAGAGACAGTGAACGTACGAAGGCAGAGAATCCTGCAGCTGTAATACACGTGATCAGTATGCGCCTCGCCGACGAACGGATACTAGACTGTACTCACATCCGCGAAATGAAAACATTGCGGAGAATGGGCGTAAATTTCGTATGGTTCAGCCAAAGGAATTCTGTTTGATCTTAGTCTCGGATCTCTGAAAAGTTGAGAGACTCACCCATGCCGGCTTCTACGCGCAACGCTTCGACCAGCCTCGCTATCTCATCCAGAAGCTTGCCCATCAGAAAAAGATTAGTGTCTTTCTCCGCAGTGTATTTGTGGGGAAACAGTAGCCAGCTGCATGGAAGGACAACATCATGGAGGGATAACTGATTGAAGGCTGGGTCCATTCGGCACTTGATTACAAAAGCACTGCAGATGTCCTCGATACAGTCGCACAACACGGAGAGGTTGGCATATAAACGATTATCGAGAACATGCCTGAATTGCACTTAGTTTATTGCACATAGGGACAAGAAGAACGCTTACAGAAGATACGAAATTCCCGATGAGATGCTACTTCGGGCAGCTCCATGGTAAGAACCAAGCAGGTCATGAACCATATAGCGTTTGTCCCCTTTGCGAACGAGTTCTAACGGTCCAGAGATCGTACACTTTGCTCGAGAGATGTAGGCAGGTGCGTCACTCCTATCAAAAGCAAAACTCAGGCTGGTTATCCCCATCAACATCGTCAAAAATTCAGCCTGGGTATAGAATGGGTCGAGTGAGTAGAAGGATTCGCGGATCCAGAGCTTAACCACTTTCATGCCGTCCAGACGAAGAGGCATCATGTTCATATCAAGGTCCGCGGGGGAACCTTGAATGAAGAAGGGTGGATTGATAGCCTCGTACAAATGCTTGAGCCAGTCTCTCATGCTGACGAAGTGATCAGTATGAGTAATCGATCATAAGCTACCTCTAGGCACACCTATTGCGTCGCTCAATGTATGGGTGAGCGGAATACATCAATTGCAAGATCAGAATCTGCCAGATGTGGATGGCGACACGGCCATTGTAATACTGGCGATCCAGTTTCGATACTGCAACATGCTCTTGGGGACAGTTATCTCTTCGACATGATCCAGATATCAAGAATTGCATGCATTGCGAGAAGACGGGAGAATTGCAACACATATCATCGACCTCTGACACTTTGTCTTTCAAGATCGTTCGAATGGATTGTTGTAGCAGCTGGGTGACGTCTTTACGAGAAGCTGTATACCCAGACGGATGTTCCGATACCCACGTGATGTCCTGGCGGATTTCTATCACTTTGTTGTGGAGGAACGTTCCAACGGGTATGAGGAATTCGTCACCGGACAACCGCATGACGGAGAACAGTCTCTGAATACCCCTATGCTCCATAGGATCAGGGAAGGTCAAAATAAGATAGAGCAGTCGCGCATAGGCGTAAAATTGTTGAAGGAACCGTTGCATTTCATCAACCGTGAAAGTTCGAATGTCTGTGACTCGAGAGAATATATGGTCCAGACAAAGGAGAGCCGCTGGCCGGTTATGATGTCCCTGGAAGGCAAGCGCAAGACTTCTCAACGGCTCATGATTTCCGCGAGAGATGTTCTGAAACATCGATATCTGAATGTCGATTAGTTATCTGGTAGCTTTGAGACTTCTAATACGTACTAAATCACGCGTAGCTGGCGTTAGTTTGCTCGTCTCTAGCTGATCAGCGAGAGCGATGAAATGCGGCATTTGCTCATCAACAACGGATTTTGCAGTGATCCTAAAGGAGCATTTGCGCCAGAAGTATTCCAATATAGTATCGGCGGCACGGGTAGTAGAATCGACGTTGCTGTCGTCCTTGATAAATGCCCGGGCAGCTTCCAAGGGCCTATTCTCTGACAAGTGGAGCTCTGCGGCCTCATAGTACTTTGAATGAGATTCCAGCAGTGAGGCACGAGCGTAATCGAGGTCATAGTCCTCTAGAAATTCGATTTCCTCATCAAATGATGAGAAAAGGGGCAAGGGAGGCCTGCGCAATTGTTATTGAATAAAAACATCGTGGAGAGTCTAAGACTTACTGAGTGTTGTTCCTACTGCAGTAAAACAGTCTGCACACATTCCATAACTCCGCCGTGGTCTCTTCAGGTATGTTCGTGCCATGTTCATCAAGGACACGGAGGGTCTTGTCAAACCGCCCAACTTTGCGATATCTCTTCGCTGCTTGCTCGAACTCTTGAGCATTGAAATAGGCCTTCGCAGCTTGAAGATCATCTCCTGCTCGAACGTAGCAATCCGCCGAGTTACGATAGTATTGGAGCTTCTGGTTTCCTGTCGCAGTCGCCCCACAATCAGCAAAGGCATCGGCGGCCACGTTAAAAGCTCTTTTTTGGTCGCTAGGTAAGGCCACTCCGACACTAGAACGTGCGACTTCTCGCAGTTGATATGCTTCACAGACCTTCACTTCACGAGGAAGATTAGCACGTTCAAAGCAATGGACAGCCTGCGAGTAGCGCTTGTGCGAGAATAGTGAGCGCCCGAAGTTTGCCCATTCTTCTGGAGTCGAGGAGACGGCTAGATGAGGGACATCGGTGCCGGGGGTACAATTCTGGACTTGATTGCGCGATGTCCAGAATCTCTGAAGGTAAATGGTTATCAGATCGAGTTACGCCAACGTGCTGCTCTAAACGTACACGCATCGGGTCTGATTTATCAGATTTGTCGACGATCCACATGTTCTTCCTTGCTCGAGTGATTCCCACATAAAGAAGTTTGAGCTACGTAAAATAAGCGGAAGTTTCTTTCGACGATTGGTGTGCCTACCTCGCTACAAACCCCAGCGTATCGCGCCTCGTCACGATCAAAGTCTGGTGCATGTTCTTGATCATCTATCCCATTGAGAACTACGCGCCATCGTGACAGATCGACAACAGAATCCTCGAAAAAGTTATACAACAGCACCTGGCCGAAGTCAGACAGCCATCAGATAACAAACTTAGTTTTCTCACATCATTGAATTCCAGGCCTTTGCTCTCGTAAAGCGTCCTGCATACATGCATGAACATGAAAATACAACAAAGGTAGTCTTAATGCGACTCACATAATCAGTCCAATTTCACCAACTTGGTCTCGTAACTTCTGACGTGCTGCATCGTCACGCACGAGAATGCCTAGATACCTTGTCAGTGTATGAATGAAACCTACAACCAATCACTTTACATTGCTGAGCTCCGAACTCAATGTGACTACCGCTGGGAATTGCTCAGGAGGAAAGGGTGGATATCGTGCAGATCTACTGACCTTGCTCCGAACAAGAACTGTTCATAACGAACAGTGTCGTTATCCCAACCAGTGAAAAATACAGGCTTCAGTCCGTCAACCACGCCCTTCTCTGGCCGAAGGTTATCGATTGTGTTGGGCCAAAATTTTGTGATAAGTTCGATCACAGAATGCGCGCAGTTGACGATTCCACCGTGCGATCTGTAGTTGATCGCCAATTGAAACATCATAGGCTGATGAAGACATGCTCCAGCGGAGTTGACCGAGATATTTTGCTGCTGCTATAAGGTATCAATTCAGGCCCAAGCTAAGTTACTGTCTTCTGACCTCCACACGGTAGAGAAATGCTTTCAGATCATCGAACCTGAAGGAACTCCCTGCAGAGATTGTCTGTGCGGTGTCTCCAGCCCAGAACAAACCGTTTGGATTCCTGCATAATTGCCTCAAAACTACAACGAAAGGTTTCTTCAGGGATCTCTGTCAACGAGGAATGGAGTAGCTGCTTACAAAGTGCGTCGATCAGAAGGTTGTCTTGTGCTTCGTCGACATACCTAGTGCAGGTGGTCAGAGGCAAGATGCATCGATGAAGATAAGACATACAGATAATCGATCTGTTGGCCAGGGAACTTCGGCAAGACCTTGAGTATCGCATGTGTGCTGTTGGGTCATACAGCGTGACATTACGTGGGTGAAAAGGGGAAATAGGTCGTACCGGTCTGCAACATCATGATGACGTCGCTGCCGCTTGAGTTTCGTATAATACTCGAAGATGTCATACAACATTCCCCTCTGATTCGCAAAATTTGGATTAGAGCGATGAGGAAGACGGAGGTAGTTTGGGCGATCGAGAATTCCTTCAGGACAGGCCAGTGCGTGTTCGGAGCCTTTGATGATCCCTGTATGTATATTCAGCAATTGTCAATGTCAAGCTAATACAGATAGTACTCGCCCATGAATTCGCTGAAAACCAACCACGGGTCTGATGGGATAGTATCAGTACTTCATTTTAATCGCAAGAGAAAAGGACCCTACTAAGATTCTTGGTGAGATTCTGCGGAAAATGAGGCCAGTATTGATTTGCGAATACGTCATAGGTGACGAAACAGTCATGCGCCTCAGCATCGTCAACACTGAAGATCTTAGAAACGTCCTTGCTCAAGATATCTGCCGCGATCATCTTCGCCAGCTACATAAACGATTAGCTTGGGAACTGTCCGGATGACGGATTGAGACATACCCGATCGAAAGTCACAAACAGAGGAAAGTGTTTATCCTCAAGTTCGCTGTATCTCATGGGTATATTCATCTGTGAGTCAGGCAGGTCGTCGAGATCAACAAGGCCCTCCTGAACACTTTGTGCTTTCATCCGTGCGAGTTCCTCCAGGGTATAGCCTGCTAACGCCAGAGATTCGAGAAGCTTCGTGAAATACTCTTCCACTTTCGTAGCGAGCACTCTGGACTTGGTAACGAAGATTTGGCGTGGCTTCGGCATGTCAGTGCCACTCATCTCCCAAGCTCGCTGAATGCCGAGAATCTTGAACAGCATCGTCGTAGTTTTTCTAGTTGAGTGTGATAAATAAGCTACTTATACCAAGGGCCGGACTCACCCTGTCCCACTGCGACCCAACACGTAACACGACGTGGTGCACTCGACAATATTTTGTTCTTGAGGTCTAAACCAACATCGATTAGTACATTTGTCTCTCATTGGGGCAGAACTCACGTGAGTACAAAGACGTGCTGCACGTCTTGGTTTGCGATAAGACCTTTTGCAACGATGAGAAGAGGTGCCAAGCCAACTACATGATCACTTACTATGCAGGAACGCCTAAAGCAAGAGATCATCAAGTCAATATTCGCATGCCAATCAACCATATTTTAGGCTTACTTGCGAGAATGTAACATATTTCTCCAAACTAGAAAATCGTTAGATGGAAACCAATTTGTATGAGGATAGCGGAAAATTCATACACAAGCAAAGAGTGAAGCTATGTTACGGATTAATGACCGCACAAATGGCAATCAAAATTACTCAACGTGGTCCATGTCCTTATCACTAAGGTCAAGCGGGCTTCCTAAGCATTCTGCCTCAGGTTCGGCCAGTGGGAACGACGCAGGCAGAATCACGCAGTCATTGGAAATGACTGGTCTGTTCCGAAAGATGCACCTGCACAGGCAAAAATTTACTGGATTGCATCAAGCGCTAAAAAATGTCCTCACCTTCTACGATATTCTCTGCCCTTACGTGCGAGATGGCTACCCAAGGCATTCCATATCCCGCCAAGCTGAGCATGCGTATAAATGCCATATACCTTGATTACTGGAGTTCATATGAGTGCTAATGGTAGACAACTATAATTGCTCTTGACTACCTTGTCTTTCGGACTGTCAGGCTCCAGTCTCAGTATGATGCTCGATGTTGAGGTAAGAACGACCTACTTTTCCATCCTGGTCAGGGACACAATCGATCTGGTACTGAGAGAAAAGGTCGTTCATCTCCTGCTCTGAGCGACGTATGAAAAATTACACCTACTATCAATCGCAGGTCCCTTGTAATCTCGGCATCGTAGATTGGTATGCCTGCATCCAACCCATTAAGTCGCTTGTGATTATCATCTGAGAAATGGCCATTCGATAGTTGTCTGTGGTAACGATGAGATCATCGCAGAAGTGAACTTTATCAGAAGACAAACTTGATCTTCTTGACGATGATCTTGAGTATCTTCTTATTTGTTCTACGAAATTCACGCAAATTTCTGTAGGCCTCAGTAGATATGAGGATTCGCCACTCTCCGAACCCGTCCGCGTTGTCAAAGTAAAGCGCAGCCTTCATAGGCTGCACCATTTGATACGCATTGGGTATGTTTGTTGGGCTCTCGACATCCTCGGTCGACGAAACTTCAGGCGCAACATCTTTAGCAGACTCTCCCACGTTTGGGAGGAGTAAGGCTTGGATGTCGCCTGCTAGTTCCGTCCTCCGCAGAAGCGAGAGGTAGAACTTACGGAGAGCTTTCAGGGGAAACGTCAAAAAGTAGCGGGGATACTCACTGAGAGAGCATTTTTCAGCTTCGCAAGAATGTAAGTAGACAATGATGCAGCAGCCTCGTTTGTGAGAGGCACAACCGCACCAAGCCTCACGAAGAGCGATGTGTCGACGACTGTCTGAGCTTTCGGACGATTCCTCTTGCGCATTTTCTGAGGCACTTTCTTCTTGACGAATCCATCGTCAGATTCGACGTCGTGGAGATCGATTTCGTCTTCAAATGACCCTGCATCAGCAAATTTCATAGTGTTCAACGCACAAAGTACAGGTAAAGCGCCCTCGATGAAGCCTCGGTGGCGGCTGATATCCCTTGAGATATCCATCGCTAGAGACTCGGCTGGCAAAGCTAGAAAGGACATAGACAGATTGTCTAGCATCTTTCTCGCGATGGATGCTGGATAATCTTGAGATTTCGTTGGAAAGTCTGTCATGACCTGTGAGATCATTGCCTCGCGGCGATCCCAAACTGTCACAAAGTCAGAACTGATGATGCTCGAAGAAAGTCTGCGAGATACCAGAGATAATATATGCAAAGATATGGGGCGATGACAACATATGTTCGACCGTGGCTCGTAATGCAGTTGCTCCTAAACTTGAAACTGCGTCCAGATAATGTAAGGCGGCTCTGAGGCCTGTCTCGTTGACTATTCGATCTTTGGAGAGTAAGTTCAACATGGTCTGTTGAACGAGATAAGCTTGTAATGATGAAGTGGATATATGAAAGGCTGAGAATTATTTGAGCTGTGTCAATGGTACAAAGGGGTTGCTCGGAACTTGAAGCAACTCTGTAACGAGGGTGTCCTTATAGCATTATTCAAGTCGAGCCCAGCGCTCCGTCTGAATTTCCAAACAGGTTGAGGCGCAGATAGTATACCCGAAATCGACACCTGCAGGCAATTTGAAGTTGTACATGAGTTGTGTAAACTGCCTCAAATGATCCCAGATTGTGACAAGAACTTGAGTTGGACCCTTACTAGTACGTAGGTGTACGTGGAACGGTAATGGACTAGAAGAAGTTACGGTGATTGCCGCATTCCAAAATAGATCGAATTTAGGCCAGAAAAAAACTCGAGTATTTTATACATTTACTTCGAATTGTCGAAATTTGCCTAGCAGTGAAAGTACGAATGGCTTGTCATTTCAATCAAAATCTTGCCTGAGGCAAAACTCTGAAACCGCCAGTGTGAATAATGACAAAAAAGCGTCTAGACCGGATCTTTCTTGATGAGTTCCACGGCCAGGCTGGAACGCCGTGAGCGTGTTTGATAGAAGCAGATTTGAATAGTAAAAATGGGAGGCGCAACATCTTAATTTTTCGGATATCTCCAACATACATTTTTGAAATAATTCAATTAATTGTTTTATACACCTTGGGATGTCTATACACTACGCATACTATCCCTTACGCTCTATTCGTGACGGTCCACAATTTCGTGATTTTTGTCTGCAGCACTCAACTTCAATGTAATTACTTAGCTACTTCACTCAGTATATTCTATATACTATATACTAGCATATTCCAAGTGGAACGAAACAAATCTGTTGAGAAATGGTGGAGATCGTGTTTTCAGCGTGACAGCAGCCAAAATCACGATTTCAGTGTCACCTGCCGAGGCTGCCGACGTCGGACATTGAATTTAACAGCGTGTTTCATTGCAGCTGCAATCCGTGAGCGCGTGAGCAAGTAGCGAGCGCTGAGCTGGGCTACCACATCCACCATATTTTTTTGCTCAACCCGCGCATCCGAGTCCGAGTCACGGACTTCATAATCCATCTACTAGTATGCATCAATACCCACATCCACATACATTCCCTCAGCAATATTTTACACATCATTAATGATTGCATTTAGTTCTATATAATTTTTCGGTACATACTGTAGCTCACAGACTTATAAGTAGCGTCCTAATCAATCACTGTTGAAGTTCACGAATCCCGAATCACGAATCACGAAGATTCTAACGTCTGCCGAGCGGACTGTAGATTCGGCCAGTGTGACTGTCCGTTACTATTCGTGACCTGAGTGTGACTCACGAAATTGTGGACCGTCACGAATAGAGCGTAAGGGATAGTATGTCTTTTTCTCTTCTCTTGCAAAAAGTCTCGTCGACATCGTACTCTTGAAAGTATTGGTATTCTATCCCGAAGCGAGGTACGAGCGAGTATTGCTTAGAATATGACTTTCAATTTGTGACAGCGGCAGTGTAGCTCGTGGCCTCTCTTGTCTTTGCACCACCGTGACCCACAACTCCCTTGTCCTCGTCTCTCAGATCCACGCAGCCTACACTACTACTGGTACCTAAAGGTAGTCAGCTTCAACTACACACTAGTACTACATCCCTCTTTCAGAGGCCTGGGTGGCTGTTACCTAGACATGCTGAGTTTGATGCTGCGAGGTTGCCTACCCGTCCTCGCAGCTCGCCTCGTCTCTCCTCTTGCGCGGGTTGGGACCGTTATCGGGGCCGGATTGCCCTTCTGACCTTCCACCAAAAAAAAGAACTTTTTTTCTCGCTACTTCTACCAAGACCGCTGCACGACAACAAACACAGTCTAGTGTCACCGAAATTCCTCAAATCTGACACTTCCTTATTCGGGACATTTCCCGTGCTACATGTGGGTATGGGCATTGGGCATGTGTCATACATTGTCGAAGTTCATGAGACGCACGGCAGCCAATCCCCGAGCGTGGAAGGTTCTTATCAGTATGATGCACTTCCCTGAGGTACTCGTTCATCAATTTCCACTCCAGCACACTAATTGCACCCAATCAGTGTGCCCCGTCCATTTGGCAATGACCATCCCGGTCTCCACCTCTCGCAACGTCACTATCCTATCAGTGCCTCCACTCGTAATAGTTTTGTCGTTTGGAGTCAATGTTATGATAGTGAATGCTAAACATAGAGTACCCTCATCTCGTCATCTGTGATGTCTCCTATCTGTGTATCTCGTCCCACGAACCTGTGATGATTCGTCTCCCAGGCAGGTGTACAACATCTTGTACCTTGCCAGGGAGACCTCTCATCGTTTGACCGTTGGCGTCCGTGCTTCTTCCCATTGGTCATAGACAGACATGGTCGGCGTTGGCGTGTCACAGCCGATCGTGGACTTTGGCTGCTCACTGTTGAATTGTGTCTCGTTTGATCCATGCGTCTATGCAGTGACCACCAACCTAAATTTTGAATTCATGTTGGGTCCTTGAACAATTCTAGAACGCAGATCAGGCTGTGCGTGGGAGGTGACGAGATTATGGACCAGCAGTGGAAATATGGCACGAACCTTCGGTTCCAGCTATATTATCACTGTAATTTGATCACAGGACCGCCTAGGTAATAGATCAAAGATGGGGCGTACGCCGGGTGTTTGATGGTCGTAAGCTGGCACGCAAGAAAAATACCCAAACTCAACATTCCGAAATCCCCAGTACCCTTTCAAAAAAATCAGGGTCCCAGAACTTGCAACTTCTTCACTTCTTCATTTCCCCTCCGCCCACTTCACCACGACCTAATCCTGCAGGCAGTGCAACATTCTATTCTATTACGACACATTCAACTGTGTATCACTCGCCATAATGATAGTTTTTTTGTATCAGCACGGTTTTACACTCGAGTCCCTCCAAGAGCTGCTACTAGTCTCCCTCGGTGGCCTCTGAGTCTGACGTGATTACTATCATATTGACTATGATATTCCGCGATTCCCATGGTGATGGTCTAGACTTGGACGAGGTGATGATTTAAGTTGCAAGTTAAGAACCACGAGGATAGTACTAACTCCTGCCGGTAGGCTTCTTCGTGTTTCGGTACGGCGGCCAACCTATGCCCTTTCACTGCTGACTTGCTGTAAAACACCGTTACCATTCATTCACAGTAGACGCTCGTCCACTGGTAATAAATAGCTGTGGCCTTCCTACACCCTCACTTTCAGCACCTTGACGTTGTGCGCTTTCTCTCTCTCAGCACCGTGATTCATGACCCACACATCCTTCACTCTGCAACAGAACATTTATAAGGCCAAACATGGGCCCATCACCATTGAAGACGTTGACGAGAAAAATATCTCTTCTCTAGCCTTGCAGGGTATTATCAACTCAGCTTCAGACGCCTCCGTTGGTGTGGCAGCCGCATATCACCCGGACTGTTCTCTTTCCTCTTTGGCATTTGCGACCCTCACTAGAGTGTTCATCGTCCACTTCTCCGCTGCGAATAAACAGGATCCGCAGCAGGAGCAGAAGAAGAAGAAGAAGGGCCAGGAACAACTGCCTCCTGCTTCCCGAGGACGCATCCTCATACAAGACCAAATTCTGTGCAACATCGGCATCAAACTCTATGGGTATAGGATAGACAGAATCGCACTTGCTCTCTTCCGAGACTTCTCGCTTCATATAAATGGCGCAATTGACATCCTGTCGGCATCTACCACTGATGATCGGCGCTCCCTCCAGGCAATTATGAACGCCTTGGGTGGCGAGGGCTTACTCCATAAGGACAACGTGGAAACCCTGTTCGCTCACAGAGAGGGTAGCGCAAAATCCAAGGATGTGGCACTCCAGGCTTGGGTAGCATGTCGTGCTTCCACATTTGATGCCATGGCGCTTAAATTTGCTGCCATATCTCAAATCGACACAAACACAATCCCGGATATAGTATGTAATCTTCGTCATGTCATATATCTCTCCTTCTAATCCAAAATGTAGCATCTGAGCGCGCTGGCCAAAATTTCTCGTGATGCTGAAATTATGGATTCTTTGAAGCCAACACAAGTCGTCAACAATGTCAATGCAGACCTCAGCTTCAAGAAGGGCAGTATCAAACTCGAGTGCACTCGCTTCAGTACACGTATTATGAAGTCTGAATCTCAAGTATGTGAATTTATGATACATCATGCCATCAACTTTAAGCGTTCGCACTTACAGGTCATCCACATCGAAACGCTCAATGGAAAGACGATCACTGGTCGCGTAAGGCGAATTAATGGAAAACAGGCTCATATTAAGGTCCAAGGCGTTTCAAACGCTCCGGGAAAGGTCCTCTCTGTGACCACTTTCGGGAGAGCAGACTTGACGGCCGCTGAATCAGTCAGAGAAGATGTAGTACTGAGAACGCTTCAAGGCAACATCACATTGACTAAACATCCATTCTTCCGCAGCATCTGGGCACCATCATTAAATGTCTCATGGCCGCCCCTGTGTACTTCCACCGCGTCGTCTGTCTACTATCCTAACGGCCTATTGAACTACTCGCAGTATTGTGCAGTGGAGCGAATTATTTCGCAAGCGGACAGTGATCGTCTATTACTTATCCAAGGTCCTCCTGGCACTGGAAAAACAACAGTCATAGCGGCTAGTGTCAACAGTATGATCAACACCGGCCCTAAGGAGCGTACAGTTTGGCTTGTGGCGCATTCCAACGTTGCTGTCAAGAATATCGCAGAAAAGCTCGATAAAGTTGGCTTCCGTAATTTCAAGCTTCTTGTATCCAAAGATTTCCATTATGACTGGTATATCGTGCCTCCCTCATCTACCCGTTATACTAAGTCTTTGTGTTTCAGGCACGAACACCTCTACGAGAGACTGGAACATTGTTTTATACGATCTGACTCGTTTGGCGGCGGGCCTGTGGCTGTTAGCCGACGTTTGCTCAACAAACACACAAACGAACACACGAGAGTCATACTTTGCACATTAAGTATGCTGTCCAATCCTCATATTGAAGAATTTACTCGTCAAGTTCCGGTTCAAACGGTAATAATCGACGAGGCGAGTCAAATCGAAGTGGGAGACTACCTGCCGCTGCTTCGGCGTTTCCAACGCAGCCTCCAAAAAATGGTGTTCATCGGTGACGACAAGCAACGTAAGACCCAGGTAGTTCTTCCATCTTATACTGACTTGGGTATCAGTGGCGCCATTTGGCCAAGATGACGTCGAGCAGCTGCAAAGTATTTTTGAGTTCCCGCACCTTCGACAGCGGGCACACTTTTTGAATATCCAATGTAAGCTCGTATCTCGACTCTGTCCCCTCATTGTTTGAACTTTATCATTCAGACCGCATGCCACTTGTCATTGGCAGCTTCATTTCCCGTCATGTATACACTCATCAACTTTTGATGACGGTGCACGATATCACTAGCAATAATGCATGTCATTTCCTAGATGTCAAAAAGGGCCAGCAGCAGAAATCGGGAAAGAGCTGGATAGTACACTTCTCCTCATGCTCGTGATATACCCGCCTCACTACATTGCCTTAGAACCAACAAGAGTTATACGTGGTTATCAAGCTCGCCCGTATATACAACAACCAGGGCAAGCAGTACAGAATCCTCACCCCATATGATGGTCAGAGGTCTGCGATCGAAGGGCAACTTAAATCAGCGGAGCTTCCATGGGAGGACAAATGCTTCAACGTGGACTCCTTCCAAGGCAAGTAGTTTCCTGGACATGCTGGAGGGATTTGGCTGACACGCGGTGTAGGAAATGAGGAAGACCACATAATCATCTCTCTCGTCCGTACCCAGGGTGTAGGGTTCTTGAAGAACTCGCGCAGGACGAACGTCATGCTGACACGATGCAAGAAAAGCATGATCATTTGCACGAACCGTGATTTCGTGACGAAGGGTGAAGCAGCAGGCACGCTAGTCGGGAAGCTTGCTCTTACCATGGGCCCCGATTCTTGGTTGGACAGTCCTGATAGAGTCAATAAAACATAGGGTAACTTGGACTATTTGCATCATACTTCTCAGTTGAGTTTTGGGACTTTCTTGTCGCATATTGCACTGTAGTTTGTATTATATGCTATATAAGGCAGGGCCCACGTATCCTATCATGATATTATTGAGCCACATGAGAACTTGTACTTGGTGCGTACATCGAAACCACCAGGAGGCCACCTCGGCGTCAAGGTCGAACCTGAGTGCTGACCGCCCAAAATATGTTGCTGCTCTATTATTGACTACGAGACAGAGATGTCAATGTGAGGCTGGGTGAAACGAATCAAACAAGAGGCAGGAGCTCTGGCTCGTAGTCGGTAGTCCTGCGCCCATGTTGCAGTCAGTCCTCGATAGATATTGGTGTGCAAGCTGCGTAAGATGCTCTTCGAGGAAATAAACGCGTAGTTTGATGTTAAAGTTGTCTTTTCTGAGAGTCAATGTGCTGTTGTGCAATGTGCAGGTTAGTTTAACAGAGCTGGGTGGCGGGGTTTAGTTTACCTGTCCTTGGTCTTCTAAAGGTAAAGCAGTGCCTTTTCCTCCTGGTGCGCTTTGTCCTGGATGTCGTGCACGTGGAAGTGGTGTATCTGGGCCATCGCCGTTGCTAGGCGCGGGTGATGGTATTGACGGGACACGGAGTAGTCTGCCGGGTGTACACGCACTTCTGATTTGGACGAAAAATTGACTGTCCTTTGGGTAAGGTTTGCAGCCCAAAGAGGTGGCGAAGAAATATATCCGTTGAGTATCTAGTACTATATAAGTAGAATTATTGTCAGTTGTAGTCAGAATGAGTAGAAGTGAGTCCGAGTGACTACCGGGTTATGCACGACGAGCGGCGGAGAGCATGTTGCCAGAAACGGTTGCCATGAAATCGTGGCTGCAGACACTACTAGGTGCAAAGCCGAGTGGGAGTTGATCAATTCTGGGAGGCGCGAACCTGGAGGTACAACGACACGAATCCCGGGCCCCGAGGCCGGAAGCTAGAACTGCAACTCCGCCGATTTAATTAAATCTCATAATCCTATATACCAGCACTCACAAGCAATATCGGACGGAGTTTGTTTCGCTGGGGTCTGCGATGGCGCCGCGCCTTCAGCCTGAACTTGATCCAGCGGCAGATGTTCCGGTTCGGTAGGGACATAGCTTGTCACTATGGTATACAAAGAGGGCGGTGAGTTAATAACCCCTTCCATGCTCTCTGGCATCTTTCTCCTAAATTCGATGCAAATTAGAACATATTTTCAGGGTAGGTTTTTCAGCTTGCCATTGCATTCATGAAGTTTTGAAGACACGTCCATCAACACGCGCACGTGACCTAACAATCAAAATCGCTACATTCGGTTTATGTTAACGTTCTGATTACATGAGATTTCCCTGGAACAATAATTTATTTCAGTCGAAGAAATTCCTGCTAAGCTGTTGCAAATTCTAAAATTTTCGTCGACAACTGCACACCGGACCAGTCGCATGACCAATAGTCGATCATAACATCGTGACACTGAATTGCACAGCACTACGTAGATCTCGCAAGCAAGACCACAAATTAGCAGCACACGGACTCAACCATGTGCCGCGAAGAATTAAATGACTATCAATACACAGTATGACGTGTCGTAGCGCTCGTTAAAGGTCGTGGAAATACATAAAAAAAGACAAATGCCTCATGGTCAAATATATGAAGACTCGTGGCAAATGATGTGAAGCATCATGGCAAAGATGCATCGTGGCCGCGGCGAAGATATATGGGTGCATCCGCAGCAAGATACAATAATGCCTGGCAGCGGAGATTCAATCTCTATCTCATCAGAGCAGGGAAGCCAGCACGCACAAGTCTGCTAGCTACAAGCTACAGACAAGGACGACTTCCGCTCGACGAAATGGCCAGAAGACAGATCAGCACGGCGAGCTTTCCAACTCGAGCGTGAACGCGTGCAACATCGATCGTTGTATCGCATCATTAGCGTGGCGACAAGCTGAGGCATGGTGAGGACAGAGGGCATGGGGGCGCTTGTGGGCGGTGGGGATGATCGTGGCGAGGGCGTGTCAGATGATAGATTGTGGGGGTTTAGGCTTGTGTCGGAGTGTATAGATCGGGATGACTGTTCTTGCGCGCAAGGAGAAATGGATGCGTCATCATCGAGAGGCACCTCCTGGATGCCATCAGTTACCAATGACCATCCATATTCCATAAGTCGTGTCTGAATCCTACGTGCCAGGAGCACATCCTGCCCCTCAAGGGTCTGTGCATCAACTGGCGCAACATCCTCTCCAAGAACACAGTCCCACGGATCTGTACAGCAATTCGATACGAGGCTTCGATGCACGGTAGCGAGGAGCATGAGGTCCGCGACTTGGCGCCAACTCTTACGAGACCGCTTACGCACAGCCGGGTCTGCACTCCCGGACTTGCTATTATCCCTTGACTTGGACTTTCTATCCCGTTTGGGACTCGTTGGCTGGGAGAACGTGGCGATAGCTTGGGAGCGCCGTTTACGAAGACGAGTTTGCGCAGAGCACGGGGAGGCGGTGCCATTACAAGATGAGAACGGAGCTGATGGAGAAGATTGCGAATCAACGCTATCGGTTGTCCCATCGAACATATCGACATCCATTATGATGGCGACATCATGTGCAGGTAACGTGGAAGGGAAGGGTATGACACTCCGGACGTCTAGTAGATCGGGAAGAGATGGTAGGAGCGCCTGCGACTGTGAAGAGCTAGCGCATGTCGCTGAAAGGGAAAGGGTGGGTGGGGCTTTGGACGGGCGGGAAGCGAATGGGAAAAGAGGGTTATAATGCTTCGTCGATGGTGAAGACCTGATACGACGCTGCAAGTTGGTTGCATCAGCAAAAACGGATCCCGCCCGCGTCACGCGCGATGCGTGGTCTCTAACTAGTATTGGGTGTGCTGCCATCGTTAAAGCCATGGTGCAGATTTTCAACTCGAACTTTGACTCGAACTCGAATTTTAACCTGGGAATCAGTGATCTGATTTGATCGTTGTGCGAAAGCAGTCCACAGTAGACAAAAGATGAGCAAGAGAGGTGTTAGCGGAGGTTAGAATCTTCCAGCGATAACCAGCTGTGAGATAAAAGAAAGAGAAGAACAGTTCAGCCCCAATCTTTTCGCCAGCGGAACTCAGACCTTTATATAAGGCGGACTGACCGGTCCTGGCTAGGGAAATGTGAAAGGTGTGAAACACTCTTTTGGGGGGAACACGAGGCGAGCTATCCTCTTAAAGACAAATAAAAATAAACACGATCCCACGACGCGTCTGTCACGTGTATCGTGACATTCAACGAAGGTGCTATGTAGAATCGGAACTCCATACTTCCATGAAGGTTTTGAGCTCTATGTACTTGGTGTTAGTGCGGAAATCCACGATGCTGGCTTCGGATTGAGATCTAACCGGATCCACAGACGCCAATCGTGCCAGTGGCTGCGCTTCCGACACGACGACTAAACTATGTACATAACGCTAACGAGACAAATGAAACCGCCGTGGCCACAAGAGTGACAATTTCTCAGGTAGTGACTAATCCACAATTTTCGCGCCAGCCCGTCTCCAGATTTCCACCACAGCTTCATTTCCAGCATTAACCGCATTCTGCACTGCAAGCCCCACGTAACCCGCCTCGTTCTCCATCCCCCCAAGATTCGCACCTGCGCTCACAAGCGTATCAACAATACCAGCATGCCCCTGGCGTGCAGCCTACTAACGTCAGTCACTTAAACCAAAACTAAAACCACACAACACTCACATAATACAAGGCAGTGTGTCCCAATTCGTCCCGAAGATGCACCAACGCACCGCTCTCTAGTAATTTATCGACACACCTCATGTTCCCGTTTAATGCGGCGATATGTAACGGACTCCGTCCACTTCCCGCATCCAGACAATTTACAATACCTCCTGGTACGACAACATCTGCTGTTCCCTCAGCCACACCGGAACACGAGGCTGTGCATGCTGAAGTAATGCAGAACGCGAGTCCCTCGACATCATTCCGCGCGACAGCAAGATGCACGAGAAACGGTAAGAGCGCAGCCTCCGCACTTGCGCGTTCTGCGGCAGTACAACTCCACGGAGCCGCAGCTTCCTGCGCTTCTTCTCCAATCACAATTTGAGGGATATCTGCCTTCCGTGCAGACGAAGAGAGACGAACAAATTGAGAAAGCAGTTCCGAAATGTTGGTGTCCTCGTCATCTGATGACGGCGCCGCAGGTAGAGATGGCACCGGTGGTGTGAGCTCACCTCTTAAAGGAAGGCTTATAAGTGAGCGTACTTCGGCTGCGGTGAGTTTGGGTTTTGCTAGAAGATAGCTAAGCTTGGTAAGAGCACACTTCTCGATGGTCAGTCAGCTGAGACGATAACTAAAAGATGACACACCTCGGGAGTCATGTCCCCGCCGGGGACAACACCGGCTTGGATTAACGTTTGTCCTGTTTCGTAATCACCTGATACAGAGCCTTTGATACATTGAGAGATAGCAACGATGACGACGCCTCCATCGCATGCATCCTTGAATGCAGCGAGGAGATCTGGACGTTGGGAAGCGTTTCCAGCACCAAATGTCTCTAGAACGATACCACGTGTCGGCGGGGCAAGGAATGCACGAGCAGTGGCGCCTGTCATGCCTGGGAAGAGACGAAGAGTTGCTGGAGAGTGTCAGGTTGAATGTAAATGTATCCTGTGGGTGCTTACCGACATGGGGACTCATTTCTTTAGGGAGACGTGAGTAAAATTGTCAAATGAATAGGAGCATTAACGCTTTCCTTTATAGGCTCTGAATCTTCGAAGGCTAGTCTGACGTAGGACGTCGTTCCAATTAACAACTATATCTATTCCAACTAAAAGAAATTTTATGACCAGTGCAAGGACGATGTGTGCTTACGTACCGTTTACAAGTGGGGGAAAATTAGGGCTATGAAAGGCATTGAGGTCGTAGGAAGAGGCCTTAGATACTCTATTACCGCGGTACAAGGTATGGTTGAAATACAAGCTGCATTCTAGAACGAACGATAAACCACGGCTAGACGATCAAAATGTCAAAATTACCTGGTATGATGTAGTTGCCTGCAATAGACAGTGCGCCAAGAAGGTTGTCGACAGCGTCGTTCCGAAGTTGTGAGAGAGGTATTTGAGCTCCGGTAATGATCTAGTCTAGTTGCGTGAGGACGATCATATTATTGGAGAATGCAAGACGTACGACAGTTTTACCTAGATCCTCGAGCAGGAAGCTGAGTGCGCTGGAAGTGTATGACATGGTATCTGTGCCATGTAGCACTACGAATGCATCAAAAGAATTGTAATTTAGCTCGATCTCAGCGGCTATGCGGATCCAGTCTATCCTAGTTAAAATTGTAAATGGGAGAAATCTAAGAGTAACGCAAAGGATGAGCACCGTCCATTTCCATGTTGCTACTATCAAGAAGTGGATTCCACTGATTTTTCTGAGCTATCGACTGAGTGATGAGAGTATACGGACGACTGACCTCGAGAATTGCATAGCGTATGCGTTTCGTATGACCGTGTCCAGGAACGACACTTCGAGGAGTTACAAGACTCGGCAGACGTGTCTCATAGACACCATCAGCAACATTTCGACAATCTGGTTGCTCGATCACTCTCTGAATCTGCGAAACTATAGACGGAAAAAGGATAGCTGTGTTACGAATCGGGCGGGAGGACCTGACGAGAAGGGTGGGCTGATTGGATGCAATCGGAGTCGTGATGTTATCTGAGCTGACTGGAGTGGACTTCCCGCTATTGCTCCATTCTCTATAGCCCTCTACGGATGCAGCATTGGAAAAGAGGGAGTCTTGCAAAGGATCATGGAAGCGTTTTTGGCTCCGGAGGGTGTCGGTGAGGAAATAAGGCTCGGGAACGTAACCTCGCGAGCTGACAAGCATCCCGATGGTCCCGCCTGTGTATATAACCAATACTCTGGCTTCGTCCAAACGCGTTTCCATCGTGCATGGACTCGTTAACAATTGTCGACCCTAGTATTATGGAAGTACAGCTGATCCATCTGGTCCACAGTGGCACATGTTTACTTACTAAGCACTCCCAAAAAACGCAAAAGCGGAACGGGCGGACGAGAGTAAGACTTGAGACTGGTTGAAGAATCCAGTGAGGGGCGGGACGCGGACAAAAATCCTGGCGACGGTTGGAGTAGGTATATATGTCAACGATGTGGCTTAGTTGAGCTGCCAAAGCTTTTTGAGCAGGAGGAGCGTGCTGCAGAGAGCTCGGATGACATACAGAGTACTGCTGAGAGTTGCCGAGCGAGATTCGAAAGAATTGAAAGTTTCTCACCCCACGTTTTTTGTTCTTTAACTTTGCTTTAACTGGGTTGTTTAAACGGCAACACTCTCAGCAAGTACTACTACTCCATCGACTGAGAACTGATGCATCAGGCTTTACTTGTTTCCGATGTCCTCCTGTACATATTCACATACTACGTGGATCGCGAACCGCATATGAATATTGCCAACAAGCCGCCAGTGTCTCCGGGTCAGAAATCGCTTGCATCGCTTGCAGCAACATGCAAAGCCTTCCACGAACCCGCAATGGATTTGCTGTGGGCTGATGTATATGGCCTAGAGCCACTGCTGGGATGTGTAACGAGGCTACATCCACTGGTGTATTATGATCGTGCATCGGTGAGTGCAGACTATTTTGGGCTCCCGTTCTGTTTACTTCTTTTCGTTCATCGGCGGATCGACTCAACATTTACTGAATAGCGAGACTGGGACCCTCAGTGGGCAGCACACATCAAACCAATATCCGCTGACGAGGCCCGTCAATGTTTGCGTCACTCCACCCGGATTCGTTCACTGACCATACTGTTCTCTGACGATCGCCTTGTCCCGCTTATCTCAGTCATTCCCGTCGAAATATGCATGTTTCCGAGGCTGCGGTGGTTATGTCTTCCAATTTCCAAATATTTGGGGTTATTCCTGTCCCATACCCTGCACCATTGTCATGTATTTCCTGGTGATCCATATCATGCGATTTCTGGTATTGCTTTGTTGAACTCATCTATTAAAACAAGAATTCTGACAAGAACACAGTAGATCAACTGTTCACGCTGTCTTACCACGTCCGTTTGTGCAACCAGCTTGTAACTTTGTCTTGTCCACCCCTTGACTGGGCAACATGGGAGCACCTTTCCAACCTCCGTACCCTGGTGAAAATCAAAGTTTGCATTCGTCATGGCACCCCTCCTCGGCTGTTGGGACCGCATATCTTGCCATTCCTTCACCTTACGACTCTTTCCTTCTCGGTAAACAATGCTGCATATGCGACCACCATGCTGCAACAGTTACATTTCCCCTCATTGAAAAGTTTCTGGATCGATATGGACGTTCTGGCTTCGACAGAGGCTGAGCCACTGTTTTGTGCGCTGTCCCATTGCAAACAGACCCTGGAACGACTCACTGTTATCTTTGAGGAATATGACGACCCCCAAAGCAAGTCTTTAACAGTGATTCCACAGTTCCTTTCTTTCACACAGCTCCGAAGCCTGCACCTTAGTAGTTGTGATTCCTGCATCCACCTTGACAACGACCTTCTGTTGGAAGCCATGTCAGCTTGGCCGCACATCCAAACTCTGAAAATAGAAGATTGCATTATCGCACCTTCCGTTACATTCCGCGGATTATTCACCGCAATCCGTCAATGTCCTCAGTTGGAATCGTTGCGAGTGTTAATTGACACCGTGAACATCGACATCGATCCTGATGCTGAGCCAATACAGCATACCTCCTTAAAAAAGTTGCACTTGGAAGCATCCGAATCTCTAGGAAATGCTGAAGTTCTCGCTCGCATCATTTTCAAGTGGCTCCCCTGTGTCGACCAGGTCAGTTATTGGGAGGCTTGGCATGAAGTCAACACACATCTCGTATCATTAAGAACTGCTGCGCTGCATGATATAGGAGCCACCTTGAATACCTGACTTCAACATGGGATATTCATGTGCGGGAACATCCTGGAGTGGCTACATTCATTCGTGTTCGTTCGTCAGTGTCTGTCATTGTTGGCATGGTGGTTTTTACTATAGCTGCAATTGCTTTCTCCCTCGAGTCTCGCTGTCGAATCGATGTATTACATGTATTTTGACGCCTTTATATTAAGTATTTTGTAGTTATCTCCAAAGACTTGCTGCACTCAATCCGTAGAAATCCTCGAATTAGACTTTGTCCGCGGACCAAATGACGGAATTTCCCACGCAGCTGCTGACCGTCCAATGTCCTTGCCCACCACCACCGATGTCGTGCTCGTTGACACCATCCAGCTCACGGCAAACATTGGCGAAGATTGCTGGGGACGCCTGCGCGAACAGCCCGTTTTCATCACCGTCCACCTCCATCTCAAACCCTCTTTCCTTCAGATCTCCGGCCAATCCGACAATGTCATAGACTCCATCCACTATGGCCATCTCACCAAAGCCGTCTCATCGCTCTCGGAATCTTATACCGATGTTCGTGCACTCGTGCATGAGGTTACTCAGAAAGCATTTGCTCTGGCTGAAGAGAATGTGGATGCCGTGCGCGTCGTCATCGGCCTACCGAAACAGATTTTACTTGCGAACGACTTTGAGATCGAGGTGATTACACCGAGAGGCCAAGACAGCTCGCAGCAGACTGCAAAGGTGTCTGTCAAAGACCTTGTCATGCCCGTGCTGATTGGCGTTAATCCCCCTGAACGCCTCGCAAAGCAGAGAGTGATTACGAACATTACATTCTACGAGAGATCTGGTGTGCACGAAGTGGACTACCCTGCAATTATAAAACAGATATCAGAGGCATGCACTATCTTTTACTGAAGAGCAACGATCCTAAATATCATCACGACAGGAAATTGAAAATACTGCATATCTCACGCTCGAGAAATTCGTCCTGCATATCGTCCGCAGCTCATGCCTCGCATCCGATGCGATCGAAGCTGTGACAACACGATCACAAAAGCCCAGCGCACTGTCTTTCGCTCACTCTTCTGGTGTCGAGATGACTCGGTACCGCGATGCGTTCAAAGCATTGTAGTAAAACCTTGTAAGAAATGTGTGTAACCGATCTCGGATAGCATCACCTAGATAATCATATTGTCTAAACAGCCAATGGGATTCGGCTATCGAAACGTGATCGTTGACTACCTCAACGTTAGTTAGGCGTATCGTACCAACTATTGCACGCATGACTGATAACAATGTTCATCTGGAGAGCGCAAAAGAAATGGAGTTTGCAAATCTTACAAGGACACAAAAGAAGTTTTCCAGGACGCTGCGTGCATGAATATTAGAGGGACCCATCGTGGCAGATATCGAAACGAGAGCAGTGTCAGATATGTGAAGTCACAAGTTTGATGAAAGTGTCGGTCGTCTTTTTTGAGATGCATCGATCGGATTCACGGTGAGGATGATAAGGAGTACGAGGCTTTGTATTCAGCCCTATGTGCATCTAATGTTGCGTGGGTTGGTCTAGGAAGTGGACGGATTGGGTAAGCATTTACTCCAGGACGATTGGATTGATGGTATGAGGAAACTAGTCCGAGAGACATGAGATTGATGCTCTGATGCAAGGATTTCGGCCATGGCTAGCATATCAGCTGCTGACATGCTCACTCAGCAGAGTCAGCTGCTGACATGCTCACTCAGCAGAGTCAGCTGCTGACATGCTCACTCAGCAGAGTCAGCTGCTGACATGCTCACTCAGCAGAGTCAGCTGCTGACATGCTCACTCAGCAGAGTCAGCTAATGCTTCAAGTTGTGTCAGCGCAGTGAACCGGATTCAAAATCAGTGCAGCTTTTCGGTGATGTCTATGAGCGAAATATGCTGACATTCAAGAAGCCTTCGCTCATCAATTTGGCTTATCACTTGTAACATCAAACTCTCATCTGAGATGTCAGCATGAGTGAACTGACCATCAGCTTAGCAGGAAACGTGCTGTTATCTTCAAAATTGCCATAAGCGTTAGGATAACAGCGCACGAAAACAGCTTCGAGGCTTCTAGAAATGTCTTGGCTACTCAACTGCGGTTTTACTCAAGATGCATCACGCGACCATGAATTCCACATCGATGGAGTTCTATGCGGAAATACAATACTGGCACCGGTGACAACATCGGCGGATGATATGCCAGGTATTACAGCCATATCTTACTTCCCCAATGGCCAGCAGATGGATCAGGCTGCGATAGCGCTTATAAGGGGGTAGAGAAGTTGAGTAAGTGCGGGATATCTACAGGGCAGATATATGGCAATGGCAATATCGACGGACTGTTGGTGATCGTCAAGATAAGTAGAGCTTTGAAAGCCTGAGATGGGAATTCTGGGAGCACTTCGAGGCCATTCGCTAGAAGTGAGCTGCATGCATATCTCTGCGGACAGCACGCTACTAGCAAGTGGGTCAGATGAATGCTCAGCGCAGATTATATGGGGCTTGGACGATGACACGATGCTTTCCCACAACTTTCCCACGAAACTATGGCTTGTTCTCACGGTTTCAAGTTTGTCTTATATCACGACTCGCTTCGCCACTATTTTTTTTTGTTGAGTTGAGACTGTTTAGTGGTCATGTTGATGGCGTCTCAGTTATCATTACGCATTCCCTCGCTTTTGAACCCGTGCTATTCCTCCGTGTGAGTTTCAGGCATCCGAATGTTGCTACAGTGTGCTTCTGCGCCAGTTCCCTCTCCCGCTCGCAACGAGGCGATCTCCTTACTTGCATCAAAGTTTGGTGAATTTCTAGTTCTGCCAACTGGTCTGGTAAGATTGGTTGTGCCTGTTCCACGGCAGAACTCATGGGAAGGGAGGGTGGCAGAACCTGGCAGAACTCCAATGTATCTGGTGACACAGTTTGAATCCAATAGAACATCAAAACTGACGTCCCTAACGTAAGATGGTGCGTGCTGGAGGACGCCCCCTCCCCTTGTGTCTCTGATCATCAACGACAATTTCAAACGCCTAGGAAGGAGTTGAGAACAGCTCGAATCGCTACTACTGGAAATGCAAACATTGAGGCGACACTGATAAGTTATAACTCATCAGGTACTCGAATATAGGGTCAACCAGTGAGTTCTGAACTATCTTCCTCTTGAATATGGATGATCCAAACTTCCGGAGGCCGTTCACGGACCACGCCGGACCTGTCAGCGCTGAACACATGCAAAATTTCTACTTGCATTGGAATTCTTGGTTGATCTTTCTTCGAGGTTACGTACGCATCTTGAAAGTGCATATAACCCCTCACCTCTCAGTAGCTATGACTTGATGTAAGCAACTGCAGGTGAACTGGTTGCGCTTTTAACCCGCGCTTCTTGATTCATGGCCTTTTCTCCCTACCTTATTTTCCTGACACTTGTCGCAGGATGCATCCTTCCTTTTGGTGTGCAGGCTCTTTGGCCCATCCCAACTACTCTCGAGACCGGGCTGGCCGCCCTTAAAGTTTCCCCCGAATTTTACTTTGACGTCCAGATTGAAGGCGCGCCGTCGGATTTACATGATGCGGTTGCGCAATCACAGTATTATCTCGAAAATGACAACTTTAGACGTCTCGTCGTAGACCGCGGCGCGAATGACACTACCGCACTTGCTAGCGCGATGACGCTTTCAAAGTTGACGCTATCTCTCGCGAGTGGGGCTTCTGCACAACCCATTTCTTCAGAAGCTGTCAAGCCCCTGGGAACCCGTAGTGAGGAGTACGCACTAACCATTCCAGCAGATGGATCGGCTGCTACTTTGACAGCGAACTCGACGTTGGGTCTGTACAGAGGACTCACCACTTTCAATCAGATTTTCTATCACTTTGAAGGAGTAACTTACACTTTACTTGCCCCGATTGCGATCACGGACACTCCTGCGTATGTGAGCAGCTATCACTTGCACTTTGGCGTCAGGTGCATGAACCCATATACGTAGCCTTTCCGGGGATTAGGACTGGACACCTCGAGGAACTACTACGCGGTCAGCGACATTCTGCGAACTTTGGACGCGATGAGCTGGGTGAAGGCGGGTGCTCTCCCAGCGTCTTGTCTTGTCATCCCTCACAAGCTAGACAGATCAACACTTTCCACTGGCATATCACGGACAGTCAAAGTTTTCCACTTGAAGTTGCACAGTATCCCGAGCTTGCCATCAACGGCGCATACTCTCGTAAAGAAGTTTACACAGCAAGCGATGTCCAACACATCGTGCAGTATGCTGCTGCAGTACGTGTTTCCCTTTCTCACGGTCTTCTGTTTCATCATTGTGCTCTCGCAGAGAGGTATCGATGTTATGATGGTGAGTACTCATCAGTCAATTTTGCTGAATCACTTCTCAACTATCCTACCAGGAAATCGATACACCCGGCCACACTGCTATCATTGGGGCCACTTATCCCGAATATGTTGCATGCTTTGACGCTAGCCCATGGGCAGACTTTGCCTGGCGAGCCCCCTGCCGGTCAGCTTCGTTTTGCACTCCCAGAGGTCATGAACTTCACTACTTCCTTGCTCACCGATGTCAGCGAAGACCCTCCCTTCATACTATTTTAGCACCGGGGGCGATGAAATCAACAAGAACTGTTATGCCGACGACCTACCTCACGCAGCAGCAGCTCAACATGACCGGCATGACGCTGAACGGTGCTCTTGACAGGTTCACACAGACCACTCATGGTGCACTCATTGCACAAGGAAAGACGCCTGTTGTATGGGAAGGTATGTACTCCGTTTCTTCCTTTGAATGTCAGTATTAAATGGAGACTGTCGTCCAGAAATGGTCCTCGACTGGAATATCACACTCTCAAACGAGGACTATTGTGATGTAAATACCATATTATCATGATCTAACTTCGCTGATTCAGCTGTACTGAAAGGATTTGGATTTCTTCCGCAGATGCTGCAGCAGTGGCAGAAAGGGGTCTCAGGATCATCCAAGCACCATCAAATTACTTCTATTTGGTTAGTTGACGAGTTCTTCTACAAAGTACGATATCCTTATTATCCCAGGATACCGGTGCTGGTGAGTGGCTGGGAGACAACCCAACTGGGTTAGTTTTCATCTTTTCGAATGTACTCGGTCTGAATTGGCATCCCTCGGGAGAACAGAAGTAGCAGCCCCTTCAAGACCTGGTCCGAGGCAAGTGTGAATGTTCATGATTACCGCGCATCCCGCAATGTTTCGTTAGGCATATACCTTCGATCCGTTGGCAAACTTGACCGAGGCGCAATACGAGCTTGTTCTCGGAGGTAAATACAATCTAGTCTCGAGGTTAAATCGATCTTTCTGAGCAATTTGCAGGCGAGCAAATTCTATGGAGTGAGCAGTCTGGTCCCCAAAATATCGACCCGATCGTGTGGCCACGTGCTGCATCATCAGCAGAAATCTTTTGGAGTGGGAAGCAACCCACTGGCGCTGCACTCAACGTCACTGAGGCACTTCCTCGTTTGCATGTGAGTAGTGCTTGATGTGTAAGCACCACTTAAATGACATATGAATGTTACAGGATATCAGGTACAGGATGGTACAGCGCGGCGTCAATGCCATCCCACTCCAGCCGCAGTGGTGTGCGCTCCGACCAGACGCATGCGATGGTTGATTTAAACGTGATCGGAATTCAGTGGTCTTTGCACAATCAGTCTTTACGTCAATCAATTTGCTCCATCGATTACCAGACGCGTATAGCTCCTATTCACCAAAAAATTGATTTGTGTCAAAAAATTTACGCCGTGGCTCTGCGGGAAGTCATGACGAAACGGAAGTTGACGAAATGTCTGAGGTGATGCACTGAACAACGATGTATTATTCACAATAAGTAGTCTCAAATGCGATTGATTACCACCGGCACGACCGGCATCTGCTAAACTTCAAGCTTCAAAGCTTCAAACTCCGTGCTTTCACCTGCCAAACAAATCAGAGATTTGGCGCCAGTGGGCCCCAAGGTCTACACCACGGCAGCCAACCGGCACTGCGGAGGTTAAACTTTGATCGGCTATGCCAATCAGCCTAATCAATGCGCTGCCTAAGCTTGGAATGATGCATGTTCATGCTCCGCCTCAACTCTGCCCGCCCATTCCCTTGCTCACTCTACGGAAGTAAATCCTTGGGCCTTGACGCTGTTGTAGACAGTGAGCCAGTGTGAGAGACAGCGACGGACACGGAAACATTCATATTCCGCTTGGAGGTGAGACTTTGACTCGTACTTTGTCCCAGACTCGCCAAAATTTCAGAAATGCCCTCACAAATCTGTACCAGCCTGGCATCGCTACTCGACTTGTCCGTGACTCCGTGGTATATAAGTCAGGCTGGTCACGAGCCTAGTTTCTGGACCGAGTCTTGACTCTACTAGTGATGCATCAAGCTTTAATTATTCCAGAAGTCCTCCTGGAGGTATTCACCCATGTGAATAAATCCTCATTCACTCGAATAACATCGGCTCGGAAATCTCTTGCAGCGCTTGCAATCACATGCAAAATGTTCCACGAGCCCGCGATGGATTTGCTGTGGGCTGAAATAAATCACCTAGAACCCTTGCTAGGCTGTGTAACGAGGTTGCATCCACTGATATATCGTAGTGGCAGTACAAGGGTCAGTGCACGACTCCATTAAATTTGTTCGTTTCTGTCCGGCTAACTGAGCATCAACATAATAGTGCAAGCCCTGGATGATAGGCGTCGAACCGTTATCTGCCCATGAGGTCCATCAATTTCTGCGTCACTCCGCGCGTATTCGCACATTGAAAATACAATCCGATCATCATTTTCACCTTCTCTCTGGCATCCCTGCCGAAGCATGCGTATTTCCAAGGTTGAGGTCGTTAACGCTTTCTACCAAATATTTGGATCTCTTCCTGCCCCATACGCTGCACCAATGTCATCTATTGACTGCCAATGAGAATCTGCAATCTATTGCAATACGTTGCACTGCTTTGGAGCACTTACGCATCTATGCTTCTGATGTGTATGCTGATACCAGGATGGCAGATGAGCTCTCCCTGCTAGCTGATAGGATCCGTTTGTGCACGCGGCTTGTAACTCTGTCTTGTCTAATGCTCGACTGGGAAGCATGGAAGCACATCTCCTACCTCCCTACCCTTCTCAGAATGGAAATTAATCATGGAGGTGTCTCTCCTTCGCCGTTGGGACGGGATATCGTCAATTTACCACCATTCGTCAATATCACGACTCTTTCCTTCCGAGAGCTGTGCGATATTGGATACATCATCACAGTCATGCAACACTCGCAATTCCCCTCGCTGAAAGAGTTCGACTTAGACGTCCAAGTTATATATCCAGAAAAGGCCGAGCAACTCTTTCGTGCGTTGTCCCGCTGCACGGCATGCCAGACTCTAGAGAGAATCTCTGTTCGTGCTTTTAATGATGAATTCCAGGAAGACACCTCTTTTTCAGTAATTCCGCATCTCCTTTGCTTCACACAGCTCCGAACCCTGGATCTCACGCTTTGTAATTTCTGCATCTACCTGGACAGTGACATTCTCTTGCAAGCCATGTCCACTTGGCCGCACATCCGCACTCTGCATATCAACAGCTCGTGTCTTGATCCTTTTTCAGTCTCCCTCCATGGATTATTTACAATGCTCGGTCTATGTCCACAATTGCATACACTGCAAGTTCCAATCAATGTTACAACTATCGACATCGATCCTGATGCTGAGCCAATACAACATACCGCCCTACGATCATTGGAATTGGAGACATCTCAGTTTCAAGTAACAACTGCCGAAACTCTCGCTCGCATCATTTCTGCCTGGCTTCCTGGCGTCGACAGAGTTCATAGCAAGGATAGGAAATGGGATGAAGTCAACATGCATCTTAGATCTTTGACAGTGGCTACTGCTCTGTATGTCGCGGGAGCCTCCTAGAATAATCCAGTTTGGAATACATTCACGTTCGGGAATGTTACATGCCTTCAAGTTCCTTTATTCACTTGTTTGTTGACTGTATTTATAGTTGTATTCTCTCATCTAACTGTTGAATTGCTGTAGTACCTCTGCAAAATCGTCAGCAAGAACTCGTTGATTCACTGATTAGTATGAATTCCAACACAATTATTGGCGTCAGGTGGGGGATCGATTCATTTTCTGGTGTCTACCACTGTTTTAATTATAATGTGCACATATCCACTCTGTTATTTCTAGTCATTCTCATGTTCCATGGTCTGCCCTTCCAACCGAGTCTCTTGTTTGTTGTCTGTGCACTCTATCTGTTGACCTGCTTTCGCAGTGCATCCGCCTTCTATATATACCTTTCGATGGCCGCCCCGTCTTAAATGCTTGATCTCGTACTGAGACTGGCAACGATCTGGCCTGCCACATCCGTGAACTCACTGTATTTACCGGACACTCATTGCATTTCAGCAATTCTTGAATGCAAGGGTGGCGCAGGTGCTTCATTGTTTATCATTATACGAACTCTTGTCCCGAGCTGAACAACCTAATTTACAGCGACACTGAGAACGAAAAATTGCAAGTCGTAGTCACGAGGATGAGCGTTTGGCGCAGGAGAATCGCTGTGCGTAGCTGATCACTCCTATCTGTGCTGTGCATGCTCGCCAACGGGATTCCGTGGTTTTGGCCTTCTCCGAGTCCGCTACCGACGCACCCCTTCTTCTACTAGTTCATCATCTGGAAAAGTGCAAGGTTTTTCTGCCACGCTCTGTTTCGATCGCCTGATCATTGATGGCTTCATGCTGGAACGCCCAGGTATTTTTTATTATAGCAACGACTACGGTAGGACATGTTTCTATCGAGACTTTAGGCTTCAAAATTCGGCCATAGGAAGTCCTAGCTCCTTGTACTTCTAGTCTTCTATAAGTTCTAATGCCGCAGATCTTCGGGTCTTAGCTAATTATACGAGAGATGTGCGTCAAGTGATCGGACATGAACGAAGCACCACTTCGACTGACTTCGGGACAAAGTTTTGGACGTGAAGCGGAAGCCACTTCAAGTTCATTTCGGCAGCAACACTAGACCGATGCGGCAGCGTAACATAATGTCAAGACCTCGAAAACCTCGTCAGCTGGTAATTTGCCTCCGACTTACCGTTTCGACTGGTAGGAACAACGGCGGCACAACCTCCTTGACCACGAACGGGACAACATTTTGGCGCTCGCCAGCGTCAAGGATGATTCGTCTGCACGAAAGGCGCGATTTAAACACCATTCGACTCGATTCACAACTCGCGCTGCTAGGCTTCATTGCCTATCTCTTTACTGGTCTAGAATAGTACTCGCCATCTGTGCTCTTCTAGCTCCAAAGTCAGGTTTTCAAACACCACTCGTCCGTCACCTTCGCTGCCCTCGTCCTTCTCCGCCAAAGCCTACCTTCTCTCTGCCAAATTCATCATGCAATATCCTTCCGACAATGTTGGACACGCTATCACCGAATTATTCAGCATTAAGATGTCTCTGACCTCAATCACATCTGTTCCAGGTATAATGCTTGTCTTATCCACATCATTACCGGCAGGTATTACAAAACACGAAGCCGGTAACGTAACCACCTCGCACTTGCGAACAGCAACGACTTAGACGTGTTGGCCATTTCGAGATCTTTCGTTGAAGTTGGACGAGCTTCAAAATCAGAGATGTCTCCTTCATTTTTTTGCTTAGAAATAAATTATGTTGTCTCCTTGTTTTATGTTATTCTGGGAGTGATAAAATTTACTTATGATGCCTGAAGCACGCCTTGTATTATGCTATTTACTGACTAGAATGAGCACTCCGCCATTTTCTTGATCTGATTAGCAGGAAGCCATGGCAGGAGGGTCTCGGGAAGTCAGGTTCTGGCGCGGGGACCGGAGTCAGCGTGAGGTTTCGAGGTTTTGAGGCAGCGCCGGGCTTCATGGAGTTGTGGTTAGCCTATCGCGTGACGCACTGGGAGTAGCCTAGTCACGACGGCGGGAGACTGCCGCAGGTCGGGCATGGTGTGGCAGTAGAAGACGCACGACGCAAGGTGCTTAACCCTATACACAAATACCTTACCGAACGGTGCTGAAGGTCTTGACATCTGTTGTAAGTGAGCTAACAAACGTGTCTTGTTTTCGAGAGCTTTAAGTTAGGGGGCCGAAATACTTGAGAAAGGTGATGGTTCCGCGAGACAATCCACTTAGATGTAGCCAATCAATTACATAGATTTACATAATTGTAATTCTAAATTTGAACTTAAAACTGCGCAATCTCCGCTTTAAAGGGTCTCATCACCGTGTGCAACAGCGACGGGACCTGTTTTCTTTCATTCTTGATCTTCATACCAGCTCGAATCTGCATAGCCGCAATCTGGCAAGATGTCGCAGTGGGGCCAACCTGGATTTCAGTATCCCATGTCCACGGGCTATCCAGGTCAACAGCAGCAACAGTTTCAGCCTGGCCAGAATCCTCAATTTCAGCAGCAACCCAGTTTCCAGCCTGGAGGGATAAATAGTGGCGGTTTTCAGCCTGGTGGAATAGCTCCACAGCCTACTGGGTTTCCAGGCCCACGACCACAGCAGGGTTACCAGCAGCCTCAACAGACAGGCTACCTCGGCCCAGGTCCCTCTAGACTGGGTGTCTTGCAAGCCCAGCCTACGGGTTTTCCAGGTGAGAGTAGCTTTGCGCAACAGGGTCGTCCACAGCCTCCACCTGTTCCGCCCATCCCAAGTCAATTCCAGCAGCAGCCTCAGTTACCTCAACAGACTGCGTTCGCAAATCCACAGCGGTTCGGAGGTCCGTCTCCCTCGGGATTCGGTGGAAACACAGGCCTCGTACCCCAGCCAACAGGCTTTGCCGGTCGGACTGCTGCGCCCTTGATACCCCAAGTAACTGGCTTTGTAGATCCAAGGTTGCAGATGATGTCTAGCTCGTTCTTACCTGCCAATATATCTGCACCATATGGTGCTGGAGGAATTCCACAGCTTGCTGCCCCTCCCCAGCAACAGTTGGGCGGTCTATCTTTGCAGCAGTCCTTCCAGCAACATAATCAGGCACGAGGCATAGGGTCTGCTCCCAAGATCCCATGGACGCTCTCCAAAGGCGAAAAGAAGCAATATGACCAGATTTTCAGATCCTGGGATGCCCAAGGTACTGGTTTCATTAGCGGTCAGACTGCACTCGAGGTCTTTGGCCAGAGCGGAATCGAAAAGAACGAACTGGCTCGCATCTGGTGATTATGAAAATTGTTTTATTATACATCAAATCTTTAATGTTCATCTAGGACCCTTGCTGATGCTGATAACCGCGGCAAGCTCAACCTTGCTGAATTCCATGTAGCCATGGGCCTGATCTACCGCAGTATGTCCTTGTATTTCCTCGTTTACTTCACGGCTAATGCAACACCAGAACTTAATGGCAATGACATACCTGACGAACTCCCACCCGAACTCATCCCCCCTTCCTCCCGAGATCTTGATACCTCTGTTAAT
The DNA here is from genome assembly GCF_016758785.1 of Suillus bovinus. Taxonomy (NCBI): domain Eukaryota; kingdom Fungi; phylum Basidiomycota; class Agaricomycetes; order Boletales; family Suillaceae; genus Suillus; species Suillus bovinus. Next base: position 154,124 of record NW_024542111.1, on the reverse strand, counting down.
TTCCTCAAGGACATTCTCAAGAACGATACACGCGCCCGCTCACCATTGGGTCTCGACACTCCTGTCTCGCGTCTCAAAGAGCGCTCATTCAATTCTACATCTGCGCCAGGTGCTGGCGGACGACAAGATGCTACAGTCTACAAGCACACCGACGCAGAGCCTCCTGGCGGGTTCTACCAGCCTCGCAGCAGGCACATCGACCGCAGCACTGTGCGCTCACGCAATGAAGATAATAGTCCTGCCGCAGATATGTCTGATATAAAACGTCAACTTGCTAACACGCAAAAGATGCTCGATGCAGGCGCAGTAGCAGACGCCGGCGACGATGAACTTGATCGTGAGATGAGTGATCTACGGTACCGCATTAAGCGGCTGCAAGAAGATCTGGACTATGTCTCCCGCGGTCCGAGGAGCGCGAACAAAGAGGAGGAGCGTAGGAGGTTGGAGAGAGAGCTTATGCAGCTCATGCACGAGCGTGTACCTGAGCTCGAGCGCAAGATCGAGGACCGCCAGGCGAGGAAAGAGAGGGAAAATCGCGAATACGCCAGAGAGCGTGATAGAAGGAACGAAAGATCTGGTCGTTTTGACGATACTGATGGCAGGCGTTCGCCTTACATGCGGTATCGAGATGATGACCGCGATAGACCTTATTCTCGCAGTGCATCGAGGTACGATAGGGATGACAGAGACTACGACAGGGATAGGTCGTACCGTGACCGCCATGACGACCGGGATCTGGATCTGGATCGCAGTCTGTCAACATCAACGCGTACCCCGCCGCCGCCTGCTGCTCCAGCAAACAACATATCGCAACCTCCACCACCACCACCACCAGCAGCTCCCAGCCGCTCGCCTGCTCCGGGAGTGAAACACATGACGCCTGAAGAGCGCAAAGCATTTGTCCAAGCGCAAGCTAAGAAACGTCTTGAAGAACGTATGCAAGCTCTAGGCGTTTCTACCCCATCCTCGACTGTATCACCTACCTTGGATGTGAGCGTTGAAGACAGACTAGCTCAGGAGAAGAAGGAAGCAGAGGAGAAAGCCAAGGAAGCTGAGAGACAGGCTGAAGAGCGCGAGAGGCTTAGGAGGGAACGACTTGAAAGCGAGAAGGCTCTTAGGGAAGGCAAGGCGACTCTTCAGCCTACGCCTACTCCTACTGTGCCGACACCCACTACCACCGCCCCACCTCCTGCCCCTGCACCCAAGGTCGCGTCGCCAGCTTCGAAGTCCCGTGCACCAGCACCACCCCCACCGAGGAAGGGCTTTGCTTCTCGCCCGTCTGCGACTTCATCTTCTGCACCCCCACCTGCTCCTGTTCCCCCAGTCCCAGCTCTGACCCCTGTGCACACTGCTGTTTCCCCGCCAGCTCCCGTAGCACCTGCTGTACCCAAAGAAGACCTAGAGGATGCAGATCTCAAAGCCCGTGAGGCAGCCCTTCGCCAGAAACGAGAAGACCGTGCTGCCCTCCTCCGCAAGCTTGAGGAAGAGGAGGAGGAGGCGCGTCGTGCTGAAGAATTATACCTGGCACGCCGAAAGCAGTTCTTGGCTAGTAAATCTGCCGCATCCCCTACTACGCCTGCTACACCTACATCTCCTGTCCCGCCGCCGCCTGCTTTCGTTCCTCCTCCGCCGCCGCCACCACCCCCTGCTCCTCCAGTGGAGCCTAAGTCTGGGCCTGAGGAAGTAGTGCCTACCATTACTGCTCCACCACCAGCGCCACCACCACCCGCACTGCCTGTAAATAAGTCGAGTACCAATCCCTTCAGTCGAATGATGAAGGAGGGAGGATCTACTGTTTCGACCCCTGCAGCGAGCAACGGTAGCAGTAACCCCTTTTTCCTCAACAATCCTGTGCCTCCACCTACCGCACCCGCACCCCCCAAAAGTCCTGGACCTTCGAGCAAAACGACCTACAACACGGCTGGGGGTGATAGTGAAGATGACTGGGATGATGTCATGGAAAACGAAGAGAATGATAGTAGTGATGAGGAATTGGGTTCGAGGGATACGCGTATGGGGTTGGCGCAGCAGCTGTTTGGGAACTTGTTGCCTTCAAGGCCACAATCTGCCGGACCTGAGAAATCTCGAAGTCCTGCCCCTCTGTCGCCACCTTCTGCACCTCCGCCGCCACCCGCACCTATTGCACCCTCTCCACCATCCGCACCATTTGCACCCCCACCACCATCAGTCGATATCGCACCCCCAGCTTCAACTGGCGATCGCAATGCCCTCTTGAGTGCTATTCAAGGAGGAGCAAAATTAAGGAAGGCTGTTACTCATGACCGCAGTGCTGCAGCGGCCTCTGGCAAAGTTATCGGTGATATCGCTCCTCCTCCTCATATCAATGTTGCGCCCCGTCCAGCGTCGCCTCCCCCTGTTATCTCCCCGGTAACATTTGTGCTTCCTTCGCTCCAAGAACCCGTCGCTGAGGCACCCCAAATGACTAGAGAGTCAACTTCAGGACACAGTAAGAAGGAATCGGTTGACTGGTATACTGGCCTTGCTGCTGACCAAGGCGCTGTGCACCACTTGCCAGCCACTATCGAGGAGGAGGAGGAGCCCGCTGAGGAGGCGTCTGTGATCCCAGAGACTCAAGCGTCTGAGGCAACGGCTGATATGATGGATGATATTGATAAGTCCATTGGTGAGCAGTGATAGGATAGAGGGTGAATTTGAGCTGATTGTTTTCTAGAGTTCCGTGTGTGGTCGCTTTACCCGTATGAAGGACAGAAACCTGAGGATCTTAGTATGATTGTTGTTGATCTGTCCGACTGATCGCTGATTATCTTGTTAGGTTTTGTTGAGAATCTGATCATTACTGCTCATCCCTCCAAGACAGGAGGCGACTGGTGGTATGGCACCATCGTGAAGGATGGCAAATCTGGATTCTTCCCACAAACATACGTGCAGAAGGTGGAATCAGGTGCGCAAACATCAGTGTACTTTTCTTTCAATATGTTCATCGCGTATGTAGTGAAAGCAAATGCGTTGTACTCGTACGCAGGAGGGAACGCAGATGAACTTCCCTTTGCCGAAGGCGACGAACTCTCCATCATAGATAGAGGCGAAGCAGATTGGTGGAAAGCTGAACGAGATGGGATCGTCTTTATCGTGCCAGCAGCTTACCTGGAGATAGTAGAGGGTTCGTGGATTTTGTCGCCTTCCCCTTGAGTTTTCCTCTTAACTTTGATCGCCGTTGGCAACTAGACTAAAATCTATTCTTTTGCTTTTCTTTTACATGTACGATTCGGAAATACCATTTTCGTTGCTAACAGCCGCCGGATCTCCACAACTCGTGCGCGTGAACCCGCATGAGAAGCCGTCGACTAACATTGACAGCGCCGAACGTCCTGATATATTGGGAGCAGCAGCTGTCAGTGGATCACCTAATGAGGACGACCACGCTGACAGGTCTTCCGATGAGGGCGAAGACTATTATTCGATGGATGAATCAGAGGACGATTCAGAAGGGTCTGAGGATGGGACTATTGAGGACGAACACGCTCGAGAGCTTGAACGTCAACGAGTGTTGGAGGCGGCGGGTCTGATTGTAGATACGAGCTCGAGTGTGATGGCGTCGCCTAATCCCTCAGTACAGAAGCGCCGTCCTCCCCCCGTGACTCCTCAGCGGGTTTCCATAGCACCAATGGATTCCAAGAATCTTCCGCCATTGCCAACTGTCGACTTGACAGATACTGAACTCGATTCGACGTCTCGTCTGGACGACGCTTTCGATCGGTACGACGTTTTCAAGAAGACGAATGGGAACTTCAACAATAGGATGTCTGTCTCATCCTTTGATACCTCTCCTTCGTCGCCGCCGCGCTCGCCTGCTGTGTCTTTGGCGCCTAGTCTTACCCATCGAGATTGGGAGAGTCGTACGTCGCAATTTTTGAGCTTTTTGGGGAGACATACGAATAGGTCGACTACGCCGGAACCTGAGAAGAAAACGTTGGTCATATCTGGTCCTATTGTCAATACGCCTGTTTGTGGTGAGACTGGAGATGAGAACCCTAGTTTTGGCACGGTGCGTGTCTTTTTTTGCTGTCACCGGGCGCCGTATTGAGGTGAGTAGTCATGGGCGAGCTTGGTGGACAAGTCAGCACTCGAGGGAATTCCTAAGATGGAGCGGCGGCGACAAGAAGTGAGATAATGTACTTGCAGTGTTGTTGTTGTGTCTCACGATCTGCAGGCGATATTCGAACTTATTTCTACCGAAGCAGATTACGTTCGCGACCTGCAGCTCATCGTTGAAGTATGGTCCAGAGTGTTATTAATATTGTTGTGTTCAGATTACTCACGTTACTATGATAGTTATTCTACTCTCGACTTATGGGTACGCTCGGAGAGAAGGCGACCACTGTTATATTTGCCAATATTGAAGACATACTACTCACTAATACTGTACGTTCTTTATGCCCTCCCTTATTGGTTGTGATTAACATTCTTGTAGACATTCCTTTCTGTTCTCGAAGAACGTCAGAAAGACTGTCGGCTCTACATCGACCACATCGGCGATGTTCTGGAGACTCACATTCCTAACATGCACCTCTATCTGGTGTGTGTTCCCTTGGTTTGCACATCGTTTTATTCACCTTTTCTAGTCGTATTGCGTGAATCAGCACAATGCTGCTAAGGTTCTTCGGTCTATGAGAGACAGCAATGCTGACCTTGCTACTCAACTTCAGGTATGCTGCCAACGTTTTATTAGCTGTTTACTGACCTTTATCTCAGCGCCTCCGCGATGACCCTTCTGCCCGAAATCTTGATCTATCACATTATCTTCTTGTACCTAGTACGTTCATTCGATACCAGACGTAATAGCCCCCAGTAGCTGACCTCCTATTCCAGTGCAACGCCTCACGCGATACCCTCTTCTAATCCGCCAAATCCTTCAATACACAGACCACCCCTCAACAACCGATACTTCTATCCAAAACGTAACTAACGGACAACCTCTAGCAGCCTCCATCCAGCTCCCGGGCGATGCAGAGGAACGAAAAAACATCAGTGCTGCGTTGAAAGCAGCACAGAAAATTCTGGAGCACGTGAACGAGACAATACGAGAGCAAGAAGGGAGGGAAAGGCTGAGCGAGATTAGCAAGGATCTGTGGATTGGACAGGGGTACGTGTGTCTTCTATATTTGCTCCTGATGGCGCTGAGTTGCCTTCCTAGTCACCTTGATCTCACCGCTCCAACACGACACCTGGGACCGCGAAAGCTTTTGAAGGAAGGGGTGATATGCAAAGCCAAAAGCGGACGCAAACTTCGTCTGTTCCTATGCAGCGACATCCTCGTCCTGACACACGAAGGGGGAAAAGGTTTATATCGTGTTGTGAGTGTTTTTGTCGCCATTGTCGGAATTTAGGTGGGTGCTGACGGGTGCGATAGCCTATACCTCTCAACGAAGTGCAAATAAAGGGGTCGAGAAACGAGCGCGGTTTGTAACATTTCTACCTATCACGACCTTGAATTTACTGTGCTATAGAGGACTCTCTGCTTCGCCTGCACCTTGCTTACCCACGTGGTGGCGATACCATTGTTTTGCGAGCAACTTCAAACAAAGAGGCTTTATCGTGGAAAGACGCGATCGAGCGTGCTAGTCGAAGGGCCAGGGATGGAGAGCGACGAGCTGTAAAAGCTCAGCGTGCATCATCAAAGACGGACCTACAACTTTAAACTTTAAGATCTACAGACATTTTATTAGACTTCCCTGCTATCGTTATGTTTCTCATACTGACATTCAGCTTACCCATTCCTAGGCAGCAGCTTATTGATTCTATCCCACTGCTGTGACGGCGGTGTTACCTGACTATTATGTGACGTCTGCATGTGTTCTGAAATGATCCGGCAGTTCTGGTTTTCTGGCTGTGCACTGATCCTTACTATAATGCTACGTACGAGCTACCATTCTAGTAGAACCAAGTGAGCGCCCGGTCGTCCTTCAATGTTCAACTGTCACCATAGTGACTCTACCCGTAGTGGAATAGATTATTTAACGCTTTCCGCTCTCTCTTGTTCCATAGCTTGATCCTTTCGTGACCCAACGGGAGTCCTTCCGAGCGCATCAAACGTTCAAAAGCCTGCTCGTACTACTGGAACATTCCGCAGTTTCCTAATCGTATCCCTATAGTGACACATGTGGATAGAGAAGATGAGTTATAGATACCATTTATTCTGCATTTTGCGATGCCAGGTTTATGTCTTGTCCCCTCCCGTTCAGTTGAACCTACGAGTTTATATATTAGTCGTGACTCATTACTGATATACAAACGTTTGATCCGGCTTCCAAGTCTGCTATGTGCCACAAAACCCTAGACCACAACTGACCGCAATCAAGTTATCCGTCGCGCGTAGGCAGCATCGCTGTGATGTTGTCCTTCCATTGTCCAAGAAGATCGATCATGGTCTGTATGCCCTTCAGCACGCCCTCATCAGGACCTGCCCCATCCATAAGTCGAGTATGTGCGAAGTCTATGAGAGAAAGGGAACACAAAGGCGCTTGGTGCTCCTCCTCCTCCTCTATCGCTTCGTCGGGTATAGACTCTAGAATGATCTGTCCGTTTTCATCTATCTCAACCTCTACTTCGTCTTCGTCATCGTCGTCGTCGTCGTCTTCAGTCGTGGTAGTCCCAGAAGGCGTGGAAAGTACCTTCGAGGCACGTTCCCAGTCTCCCTCGTACACTATGAGAACACTCCCGCCTACCATGCGCATCTCGATGTTCGCTATGATAGCTTTCAATTCTTCTAAGCTGGCTTGGAGTGTAGTGAGAACACAGTGAAGGATGATAGGAGGAAGACCAAGATGTGGCTTTGATACGTCTGAATCTGATGCCTCAGTAGAGTTCGCCGGTGTTGGATACGGTGCAGATGAGACGGGAAAGAACATCTTAATGGCGTTAAGAAGCTCCTCCTTCTTGATTGATTTGCCGTACGACTTGGGCGTCAATATAGGTTTGGGAGAGTCGTTGCCGTACACCTGCGTCATTTAGAGTGTTAATTTAGATATTAAAACCATGAGCAGGCACCTGAAATCCTGTGAGGCGAACGCCCATTTCGCCGCTAGTAGTATTCTGAGCGACTTTGATCATGCGCGCTTGCTTTTCAGGAGACGCGTCTTGATCGTAGAGGATAGTGCCAAGTTTCGCATCCAGAATACAAGGCTTCACAAAGCCGTACGCAATATTTTCAAGAACGAGGCGCTGTGCTGGACCAGATAAGAACAAACGGGACACGCTAATAGCAGATCGGAACGACATATCTTTATCCTGTGGTGCTATATTGCCATGTACAGGAACTACTTCCACATTTCCATCGCCTTCATTCCCAACGGCGTTTGAATCTTTGAGTTGTCCCTCGAGTTTCAGCACGCCCAGAAACTTCGGGGTCCACTTTCTAAGCTTCGATAATTCATCGTGATCGCCTGCTGCGGCGATTCGTTGATAAAATTCAATTTCACGAGGAAGGGCTGGCTTGAGCAAAAGGGAATTGTCTTCCGTTGTCTCAATGCCCACATGGCCAGCTACCTGAGCTGGGAGAGGGTGGGTGGCCGCTAACGTTGGCAAGAGCGGAGAATTAGACATGAACGTAGAGTAGCACGTGACCTGGCGTGTCTCATTTAATAAGCCATTTTACAAAGGCGCGTCAAGTTTCAAGTTACACTTACGTCCACGACAGCCTTCAGTCACTTCTTTTCAGTGCTGCCAACAATGAGCAGACGTGGAAATAATGTTCGGGGACCTACATCTGCATTAACTGAGTTTCTTAGGGTATATTTCGCTTCCCCTGAAACATTTGCATCGCTTCAATAAAACTTTGTTAACAGGAGTTAGGCATTAATCCTACTACAATTGCTCGTCGAGTGGCTACCCAGAATCAGCCTGAGAGCCAACCTCAAGATCAATCTGTAGCTGGCCCGAGTAACTCTGGGGATAACGTTGGAGATATTCCAGAGGAAGAGGAACTAGAGGAAAGTGCTCCCCAGGTATCGAATCATCGTGGCCGACGTGGTCGAGGCAAGGTAAGTCGTTGATATGAAAGCCTTTCATTGTCTACTTAACGCTTTGATTGAACAAGAACACTGGCTACGTCTCAGACGAGCTCGACGAGCCTGCGGAAGAATCTCCTGTCAAAAAACGAAAGGCTACAAAGGGCCGAGCGACTGCCGCTGCGAAAGCCAAGGCCAAGAAGAAGGCGAAAGACGATGGTGATTATGAAGGCTCCTCTGAGGACGCATACAGGGCAATGTCGAAGAATCTTTGGTCAGTGGGTGGAAATGGTAGTCCTAAACCTTCAGCTGGAAGCTTTGAAAACTGTGCGAGATGCGAAAAGCAGTTCACTGTGGTATGATTTCGTTTGACTCAGAATACATACACATGACGTAACATTGGGTGCAGACAAAGTATACTATGGCAGCCAATCCGCCTCCTGGCTATCTCTGCCACCACTGTGCCAAGGCTTCTGGTACCGACCCTTTCAAGAAGCCCGCGGTCCCTCGCAAACGCGTTAATGTTACGGAGAAACGGGAGGTTGTCAGTTATCAAGAACGTCGTCTTCCATCTCTTGCGGCAATGTGCATCGAGGTGGGTCATTAGTAGCCTTTCATTGTCACGGCGACCGAGCTTTCATGGCGCAGCTTATCACCCGTTACATTGACGATGTGGAAGCTTTGGGTGATATTGGTGCCGTGAACATGGATGAAATCGCGAAAGCGCTCTCTAAGAACCGTGGTCTGTGAGTAATGAGGCCGGGATACTCCTGTGAGATTCTCACAGCGGAACGACAGCACTCCTCAGAATGCACATTTGTTCTATGATGTGCTCAACAAGAAGCTAAGGTTCTACGATGCAACTAGTATGTTTTCACTTTCCTTCTGCTCGTACCAGTTGATCCGATTCTTTTTGTTCAGACTTGACTCCGGACGCACTGACAACTCTCGCTTCCCTCAACCCCAACTTGACCCACTTACATCTCGATTATTGTGGGCGTCTCACATCGCCTGTCCTTTTGGCTTTTTCCACTTCAATACCGCAGTTGACTTCTTTGACACTCCTTGGCCCATTCCTCGTACGCGCAGAAGCCTGGATCAAATTCCTCAAGGCTATGTCAGGCTTACAAGTGTTCAAGATTACGCAAAGTCCAAGATTCGATTTAGAATGTATGCAGACGCTCGCAGATAGCTGCAAAAATATCGGAGAACTCTCACTGAGGGAAATTGGTTTGATGGACAATGAGTTTGCGGATGCTTTATGCTCTCTGCCGCCATTGAGAACGCTAGATCTGGCGTTTCCAGGAATAGGCATAGAAGAAGATGGTTGGATGAAGATCATAGAAAAGCACGGGAGCACCCTTGAAACACTTGATACCTCAAAGCATGAAGGATTCACTGACCATGTCCTCCAGGAGAGTGTCAGGAAATACGCTCGTGTTTTGTCCGAATTGAAACTGGACGAGTGTCTTAGTCTTACCGATGAAGGCGTGGCGCAATTCTTTGGCAACTGGGGTTATCCTATATCCACCCTGAAAGACGAAGGCCACGATATGGATGTGGACTCTGACCCTGTGGAGGTCAGTGTCACTTTCCTCGAACCATTTACGCCGAATCCACCATTGCGCGTGCTGTCTCTTGCCCGAAACCAAGAGCTCTCAAGTGCGGCACTCGCAGCTGCCATCGTACACTCCGCTCAGTCACTCACGTGGTTGAGTGTGAATGGACTGCGCAGCGCTTCGTCTGAAGCACTTGCACAACTCACGAGTGCGAAGGAACTTTGCTATCTAGATGCTGGGTGGTGCCGGGAGCTAGATGATTTTGTAATGAAAGATGTTGTCACAGCATGCACGAAGTTGAACGAGATTAAGGTGTGGGGATGTAGTCGCGTAAGGGGTGTTGGTTGGGGTGTGAAGGTGAGCCAAATAGCTTCGTTTGCGTCTTTGCAAACTAATCTGACCTTATAGAGAGCCATCAAGGTTCATGGGATCGAGCCGAGCGGGGGCCTGTAAAAAATATCGTGGTTACCTGGTGCAGTGTTGCATGTACATGCTTGAGATGATGTAGTTATTTACAGGTTTTTCGGCCGCCTTTTTTCTTGTTGAGTACACTGAAGCCTACTTTCACTACTGACAGACAAGCCAATGACCGTCCGACATTTTGATGTGGCGATTCGCAGGCAGTTTATGAGGCCCGTTTCAGAGTGCTAATATATAATTTGGTAAGGGATTAAAAACACGGGGTTCGCTGTGGAGATTCGCCGCCATACCCTCGCACGCCAAGCCTATCGACCACCTTGCTGCAAAGCATTCACATATTTGACGGCGTTTAAGCTGTCTTTTCATTTCCGAGTTCGTCGGTTGCTCCTCGACATTTAACGTTCGACTTTGGAAGTGAAAATGGGCGTCTCAACTATCATGGGAGAGCTCGTGCACCCAGAGGTGTGTATTTTATCTCGAATTGCTATGTACTTTTACAAAGCGCAGTGACAGGAATCCCTATCCATTCTGCTTGCCCCACCGGACACTCAGGCGGCCGCGATGCCAGAGCACGTGGAGTTGTACACTGACTCAGGGCGCGTACCTTCAAAAATTGATCCACCAGTCGGAGTACTGTATGAAGACGAAGATCATTGTCAGTGAGTAACCGTCCTTATGGTGCGATCTCTCCCCCTCATCTCCACTATCTGATAGGGGATCTGGACCAAAGCTCTGTGTGGCGTTCGTCGGAATGGGATCGCAACATCCAGCCATGGGTCGTCAGCTCGCGGAAAACTACCCTCCATTCCTTGTTTCCATAAAGGAAAACGATAGGATCCTAATGGAGGTATATGGCCAGCCATCATTATTGGAGCGCACAGGCCTCTTCATTCCGGGCGCTGAGTGCTCCCTGAACGTCAGTGGTACCTGGTCGTTAAATGATGTCATTCTATCATTTGTATACGTACAAATCTCCTTGTGGGATCTCATTCGAGATTTGGGGTTCAAAGCAGATTTCGTTATTGGCACAAGGTATGTAATCACATTGATCTGAAGTTGAAAGTGCTAATCGGCGTTCAGTATAGGGGAGATAGTAATGGGATACGCGGCAGGCCATTACGATAGATCAACCACGATCGGCATTGCCGTGGCCTTCGCTACTACCATGTCTGAAGTCGAGGGAAACGGCGCCACCATCTTTGTCGCGGTCAGTCCACGACAAGCACGGCTCATCATCGATGACGTGCTGCTTCAATCAGGGGCGACATCCGGCCTCTGGATTTCATCCTTTCATTCTCCACACGCCGTTGCCATCGCCGGCACCCATACCCTCATAGACGCCTTACTTGCTTTCCTGAGCAACTCTGAGACCTTTTCAGATACGTTTGCATTGAGGCTCCCTCAGGTCGGGTGTGCATTCCACACACCATTGATGGAACCAATCGAGGCGCCGTTCAAGGCAGCACTGGATAATCTAGACCTGAACCAGAAGTCGGGTGGGGGGACACACGAAGTGCGAGTAATGTCCACCATTGACGGTACTTGGCTCAATAGGCCGCTTGATAGCGACTACTTCTGGGACAATGTTCTTCGCCCAACGAAATTCGGTGACATCGTGCAGAAGCTCGTTCACGACGAGGGCGAGAATACCGTTGTCCTGGAAATTGCTGCTCACCCAGCAATGAAAACCTGCGTAGAACAATGTGGAGCTCGTTATGTTGGGTTGATCCGACGCCCTGCCTCGGACTCCTTGGTCGATGAATCAAATGAATGTATTCAGCTTCTTGAGGCGGTTCAGCATCTTTATGATGCTGGGTTCAAGAGCACGCTTCCGCTAGGGGCGCTTGAACAAGCCCTTCGACTCCTTCATGCCGGTAGATAGACTACGTGATTCGTTGTAGATATGATGATCCGGCCTACCATACTTTTTGGCGACACTGATATAGCCACCTCTTAGATGAAAGATCTTCGAGAGGTGTGGCGTCCAAGTATCTTCTAGATTATAAGGCAAACCCGCTAATGCTGGACATATTTATGCTCGGGTCCACCTAATGTACATCCATAGTTTGAAGTAGGAATATTCTTCTAGATTTGCGTAGAATGTGTTGATTCCGCAATTCAATGCATCCAAGATCCGTGGAAGGGTCCAAGGCTACTATAGACTTATAAAGACAGTCATTCTGATGTGACTACCATAGCTACTAGTACCCGTGGGTTACTTCAGACCCAATGTCAAAATGAGATGTGGGGACAGTAACAGGAACCGATGGGAAGGAACGGATGAGTGCACTGTTCAAATTACAGCGTGGCTTCCCACCAGTTCCCTCGACTATACACTGAACCAGCATTATTGAACTTGAGCAAGCTGCGGCCTGTGCGGCCCGTAGAGTATCATTAGAACTGGACTTGTCGGCAGCCGCTGATTGCGATACAATGCAAACTGAGAGACGCCCACACGACGTCAGTAACGTCATACCTGATGAGTATGGCTGATCAAACGTGCGAGGGGGTGCAATTCAGATGTAGACTCGACTACGCCTGACATTTAAAAACTTGGTTATGCCACTCGACTTGTCTACGCAGGGCTGGTCGCAAGCTTAAATATGACTTGGTGCCGGTCAGTGGTTGCACGAACCATAGCAATCGCGGACAAAAGCTGTCAGTATGTTGTAGATCTGTTTTATCTTTTTCTGCTATTTTCTTCCCTTGCGAATTCGGAGCGAGGTGCTTCCCTATATATGCATACATTTTCTGTCTGTGTTTGATCTATGCTGACGTTAATGCATCACTCAAGGCCGCCAGGCATACATGTCATTCATCAATTCAAACAGTTAATAGATGACTTTTTCTGTCTCGACATCAATTAGAGTATCGATCCTCATAATCTGACATGACAATTGCCTCCAGGGCACCGAGCTCGCGCACCGCCATGACATTCTGTTAAAAAAAGTCAGTTCAAGCACAGCATGATGTGAATCGAATGAGATGAGTGTGGTATCCACTGCTCGAAAAAAAGCAGTCACACAATACAACAGAAAGCAAAGAAGTCACACAATACAACAGAAAGCAAAGAACCAAAAGAAAATGCGAACACTCACATCTACCAATTCGTTGGGCACAGCATTCAACGCCAGCTGGCTCCACCGCGCTAATCCGGGCAAAAGGCCTGCCAACCGTATCTTTATCTCCTCCTTCGTTTCCTCTTCCACAGTCAAATCAATCGGATTGGTTACTGACAGCCCATCTGGGACGTTCGTTGAGTTTGAGTCTACGAACACCTTCGCCCGGAGTCCATCGACCAGTACCATCGTGGCGCGGTCGAGCGCAGCGCTGAGGGCATAAGCAAAATCTGGACCGGACAAATATGCTCTGGTCTGCGAGAGGAGGAAGGAAAATATTGGATCATTGAACTCGGCTCGAGGTTGCGAGGTTGGGAGTAGGGACGTTGTGTTTGGGGCAGGTCGGCTGGAGGATGGTGATGGGGATGAGGTGGGGATGGATGAGGGAGGGGTTGGAAAGATACCCACACGAGGGGTGGGACCGGCAATCAGCGGAGAGTCATTGCTGTCGCCTAACGACGAGATGGAGGAAATGGGGAGAGATGAAATTTTTGAAGGGACTTGAGAGAGAGCACCACCTTGTGCAAGTACGTGGGTTGTTGTTTCGGGAGTCGGTGGAAGTAGAGAGCCAAGAAAGCTAAATGGTAGAGTGAGTCAATGAACCCGACAACAAGGGGGACTTTACTCACCGGCCAGGTATGCTTGCTCTACTGTCACCTGTACCATCCCGCTCAACGCGTCGTCGAACATCAAGGATCAGTACGTGGAGCTCAGAAGGCGACAATTTTGTCTTAAGGGAAACTCTGATATTTTAAAAATTAGTAAAATATGCGTAAGCACCTACATGAAAAAAGTACATACCCCTCAAAAACGGCTTCGACACTACTTCGCACTCTCGCGGCTATATCCTTCCATCCTACGTGTAGTATCCACCAGCTAAGTGTCAAGAAGCGCATCTCAGTATCCTCTGATACGCCTTCGACTTCTTCATCCCACTCCTCTTGACCTGTAGACCATGCTGGCCATATCATCTCCACGTCAACAATGCGAGATACAGCCTCACGGAAGACGAGACCAGAGAGTGTAGGTGCTGCCTCGCGGATGCGTTCGACACGTTCGGCAGAAAGAACCGAAGTTATGTACCGTTCACGTGCAAGAAGAGCTAGCTGTACGCTTGTGAGGAGGGACAACAAAGTAGTGGTATAGAGTGTTGTCAGTGTACGTGTCAGTGCTATATTATGTGAGTAAATTGTAAGGGATACTGAATATTTCAACGTACTTAATATTTTTACCTCCTTCCATAGTTGTGCTTTCGTTCGAGTGCTATTCTCACTCGTGGAGGGAAACATGGAAGTCTGCGGCTCCTAATATGTGTATGAATACGAACTCGCATATTCCGGATTTGAGAAGCTCACATGAAAAGGGACACCGGGATTGTAGCTCAGTGAAGAACTAGCAGTGGTAATTGAGTCAGATAGTTGACTACCAGCAGAGGCAAGAAAATCATGAGGTTGTTGCAGCTGCTCACTCGTACTCCTGTGTGATGAGGAGCTCGAAAGGCGATCGACCCAACTGTCTGTTGAAGCTGCCATGTTCGATGATGTTTCTCCATCAATGCCCGAGTAGGATGACAATGACATAGACCCAGCATCTGAGTGCATATCTGAGGCGAGGCTAACTTCAGACTCAGAATGAGACTCTGGATGTTGAAAGCGAGGTCGAGGACGGGATGTGCGTGACAGAGATTGAAGCTCGTTGGTGAGCGACTCGACATCCATCTCCTCGAGGATTTGCTCAGCCAGTGTAGGAATAAGTGCCATAATAGTAAAGCATGCATCATCATGAGTACTCTGAAAACGTCTTCGAAGTCTGGTAACAATGAATGAGCAGGTAAATCGATGATCTTTGACAAAGTCAGCGAACATACGCCTCTCGAGCAGTCCTTTCTCTGACAACCTTCTCCTTGACTTCCTCCAATCTCTCGTTGACATAGCGGCTCACAGCATAGGCTCCACAGAGAACAACCGACGTCTCAAATAGCCCACGACGTCGGTTATACACGTATTTCCTTGCAGCGTCAAACATGAGGTCACTTGAAGGAGGAAAGTAACTTAGGCTTACACGTCCAGTTATGGATATCAAAATGGATGATGTAAGCATTGACGGGCCCCACGTCTAGACGCAACTTGCAAGCGCAAACCATGATTCCAGTCTGACTTATCTCCGCAATGTCGTATGGAGTCCAACGCCTTGCACATCGGCACCGGAAGCTAGGAAGCTAACTTCAGTTGAACATCAATTTATTACGCTGGTGTTCATTGAACCTACTGCGAGGCTTTTGATGTTCAAAGCTTACAACCGCGACAAGACCAATACGTAGCGTTCGAGATGGCCCTCTATTCCAAGTTCTCCATCGCACAAGCATTGTACATCAACCACGCTGTACGTCATCTCAAAATCAGAAACACGATTACTGCTGTGACTTTCTACTCAAATTTGATATAAATGCTAGACATTTATGAATCGATCCTATCGAGCTAGTGAGTCTTGCAGAAATTGTGCAAAGCAAACAATTCATATTTGCTCTTCTCTTGTTCTATAGCGTCCCGTCTACAAGACTTTTCTCTACAAAGGCCCGGAGTCAGGGATTCATTCGCGCTGACAAAGTTTCCGTAAGAGAAAATGGAAGTTGACGAAATGTTCGAAGTGATGCACTGAACAACGAAGTATCCACATTTTCAGCAGTTTGAAACTGTATCTGGATTCTATACTATGTGCTGCAACGTGTGCAGTCCATTGACTGGGATTCTGAAAATAACAGGTAACAACACCCATTGGTCCTACATAGGGAATGTTTTTAAGATTTACATAAAACCTAGTTCTGAGTCCTGACTCTACCTGTGATGCATCAGGCTTTACTTGTTCCCGAAATCCTCCTGGAGATATTCGCCTACGTGAATGAAATATCATTTACTCAAACAACATCGACTCAGAGATCCCTTGCAGCGCTTGCAAGGACATGTAAAAATTTTACGAGCCCGCGATGGATTTACTGTGGGCTGAGATCGAAGAGTTAGAACCACTGCTGGGCTGTGTAACGAGGTTACATCCACTGATATATCATAGTGGTACAAGGGTCAGTGCACGACTTCATTACGCTTTGTCCATTTCTTTTCGGCTGACCGAGCGTCTAGTGGGACAAGCCCTGGGCGAAAGGCGTCGAGCCATTATCTGCCCATGAGACGGGCCGTCAATTTATGCACCACTCCTCCCGTATTCGCACATTAAGCATTCAATCTGATCACCCCCATCTCCTCTCTGTCATCCCTGCCGGGGCATGCATATTTCCGAGGCTGAGGTCGTTAAATGTTTCCACCACATATTTGGACCTCTTTTTCCCTTACACTGTGCTGCACCGATGGAAGACTGTCAACGAGGGTCTGCAATCCTTTGTGATACCTTGCATTGCGTTGGAGCACTTATTCATCTACACTCCTGAAAAAGGCGACTTCACAAGTGATCTGTCCTTGCTATCCAATAGGATCCGTTGGTGCACGCGGCGGCTTGTAACTGTTTCTTGTCCAATGCTCGACTTGGAAACATGGAAGGGCCTTTCATACATCCCTGCCCTTCTCACATTGAGAATTGATCAAGGGTGCAATGACCCTCCTTCGCTGTTAATACGAGATCTCAGTCTATCACCATTCCTCAACATCACGGCTCTTTCCTTCCGACAGCTTTACGATGCTGCAGACATCATCACAGTCATGCAACACTCGCAATTCCCCTCGTTGAAAGAGTTCGAGTTTGAAGCCAACCGTCTGTGTTCAGAAGAGGCCGAGCAACTTTTTCGTGCGCTGTCTCACTGCAAAGCGTGTCAGACTCTAGAAAAAATCTCCATCTGTTCTCTTGATGACGAATTCTTGGAACCCCCAGACGACTCTTTGACACCAATTCCACATTTCCTTTGTTTTACACAGCTCCGAGACCTAGAGCTCAGGTTTTCTAACTCCTGCATCTACCTGGATAATGCTATTCTCTTCCAAGCTATGTCTTCTTGGCCGCATATCCACACTCTGGAAATCGTCGGCTCAGGTATTCCTTGTTCAGTCTCTCTCCATGGATTATTCACAGCGCTCTTTCTATGTCCACATTTGCATACACTGCGAGTTACAATCAATAATGCAACTATCGATATCGATCCTGATTCTGAGCCAATACAACACACCTCCCTACGAAGATTGGCATTGGAGACATCCAAGTTTCGACTAGAAGATGCTAAAACTCTCGCTCGCATCATTTCTGCCTGGCTCCCTTGTGTCGACCAGGTTCGGGGCTTTAGTAGGAATTGGGATGAAGTCAATATGCATCTCAGATCTTTGAGAGCGGCTGGTGCGCTGTGTATCGCGGAAGCTTAGAATAACCGAGTGCGGAATACATTCACGTATTGTTACATGCCTTTTGAGTTCTTACTTTCTTTCGTCGTCGTCGTCGTCGCTGTTGACTTGCTGTTGACTGCGGTTATAGTTGTTTTCTCTCTCTCATCTGACCGTTAAACTGTTGTAGTATATCTGAAAAATCGTCAGCAAGAACTCGCCGGTTTACTGATTAGTATGATTTCTGCCGAGGACGATTTTACACCCCTACCTTAAGAACCAACTTAAGCCAAGGTGGAGCTGTTGCCAGCTGATGTTTGAGGTACAGGTTTCGTCCGGTTGAAATGCATCTTATCCAACCCACGAGGCTTTTAATGTTCAAGCTCGCAAACGGCCTCAAGTCTCGAGGCATGATACAAATTGGCTGTCGGCCGCTTATTGAACATAACCGAACTTTGACTTCAGTCGCATGAAGTCAAGATCATACGTTCTTCTATTATATTCCAGTAGTTCCATTGTTCGAGTGGCACTGAATTTGTCCAGAAGCAAACATCTCAGTCAGACCAGCAACGAATTACCTATGTGTCGTGCATCAACCACACTGCACCAACACAAAAACCAGAAGCACGACTCACAGTCGCGATTTGCCACTCGAACTTGATTCATCATGATGATACACAAAGGAATTCAAATGAGTCCTACCACGCCAGTGAGTCTTGAGAAAATGCCGAATGCAAGCTTCTCATACGCACACTTCCGGGGATGTATATCGCTTTACACCTCTGACCAGGGCAACATTCGTCCTCTATGCAAAGAGTTGGGCATGCACTAACAGATACAGACGCTATCAAAACAGCCACGACGGCGACGACGAAGGAGAGATGCATAATGCAATGCGACACAGGATCAATATCTGTGGGTGGGCGCAGTGGGAAGACTGCTGTCTTTATAAGTGTCGTGTTCAGGACTGGTGCTTTGGCAGAACCGAAATGGATGGGCGTTTGCATGCCAACAGGCCTCAAATTTGAATTGCTCTGTCACTAATGTTATGAACGTAGGAATTTGAACGCTGCCATGCTCTGGAGCAGGACCCCGGCTGCTCCCTATATTGCATGTCCACCGGTAGCGCCTCGCAAGTCCTCGAAATTACCCATCCTATACTCCTAAAAGTGCGCCTCCCAAGCCTGTAGCGCATACCCCATGTCCGTCGGTAGCGCCTCGAGAGGCCGTGAATCCATGCTAATATTAGTACACTGACCAACTTAGTTGCCTGGTTTTCCTAAACAGACGCTGGGATTCACCATGTAGCTATATTTACTGACATATGGTACACTTGTGCAGAGCATTAGTTGTCGTAGTCAATGCAGAATCAAAGCATTCTTTGTATCATCCAACTCTGCACCCTTCTGAAGTCTGTGTTATGATCTGGCAAAATATCTTAGACAAGCTGAAAAAAGCTGCTCTGACAGTCAGCAATCAAGGACCAGCATCTGAGAGTATCCTTGGAGTTAAGCACCTGACGCTCCAGCATTCTGCGGACCACTGGGAGGAGCTTCATGCTCCCGTTCATGCCATCTTTGGTTGGGGACAAGAAGGAGGGCTACTATCTTCGAAATCAAGTCAGGCAGATTTTCTCCTTATACACAACTTTCTGCATACCTTTTCCCATGTCGAGCAAGATGTCGGAGAAGGATCCTGTCTGTCTGCAATGGTTCCTCGAATGGAAACAGCACTTGAGCTCTGGTGAGTTATCATTTTGTCAGGTGACAGCAACTCATCACTCACCGAACAATTGTAGTCAAAAGGCTCCTCGGTCACCTGCACATGAGTCGTTGACATATGCTACAAGCCATGGAAACCAGTTGGTATTTCACCCCTCTCATACCACCAGCACGGCATCATCCACAAAGTGTGTGGATAACCAGACAAAGGAGTGTATTGAGATTTTGGAGAGTGACGAGTCAGATGCCCACACTGATGATGAACGGCAAGTATTGAATTAGTAACTCGAAAAATCAAAGACTAAAGTCCAAAAGAACGCACTGGAATCGAGTTCAGGCAGCTGCAGGCTTGAGAGTACAGCAGACGACCCCTGAACAACGAGTCCAGAGGTTAAACGAGGCAAAGACACAAGGACTTATCATTGATTTTGGGCCAAGTTTCATCAAGTGCCAGTGCAGAGTCGACATCAAGCTAGATTCTGGAGACCGTCAGACTGTTCAGAAGCTGAAGGGTGGCAAAAGTTGAAAGAAACTTCCTAAACGACGCAAATACGACCTTAGCAAATATGACCGCCACCTCCAGCGATGTCCTTGGGTGACTGGATCAAAATCAAAGTCGAGAACTAAACAAGAGTACATTCCCGTGAGTTCGTAGCAAAATGATCACATTTCTTTCACTTACTAAAATCTTGTGTAGATGAAATCAATCACATCATTCTTTACATCAGCAGGCAAAAAATCGTCAGATGCAATTCATGAAAAGTCTCCAGAAAACACCGCTCCACCCTCTGTCTCTCTGGTACAAGTTGATCAGGTCAGCACAGACACCAGTGTTGCATGTATGGGACGGGCTGATGGTGCATATGCACTCCTTGCAAAGAATGCTGTTGCCGGAGATGTGGGGGGAGTTGGTAGCATTGCCAGTCGCAGTGAGATAGTAAAAGTTCTGTTTCCATATAAGTATGGAGGGTCAGCGCTAGGACAAGAACACATCATACCTTCTCAAAGAAACACACATACCAGCATCACAAAGTTTAGTGAGGAGGAGCTTGCAATTCTTGGGCAGGAATTGTTGAGCCATCGTCGTTGGTTTGTAGAGAATGGCAGTGATGGTGGTATGCGTATCATATGTTCTGCGACTTGCACACACCGCTTCGTCCCTGATGGAAAATATTCTTGTGAGCAATGCTGTGCACTGGACAAAGATAAGAGCCTACAGCGGCAGCTTCGACGAGTAAGTGATTGTTATTCATGGCCTGTTTTAAAACTAATGAATGAAAATAATAATAGGTTTCGAGACGAGACAAAGCAGATGCACAGCTTTTGGAGAAAGATCTGAATGAAATTGAAAAGCTGATTATGGTTTGGGTGATGGCCAGTCGATACAGAAGCCCTATCATCTTGCATTTGCAGTGCATTTCGTGTGCAGTAAGATTCTGCTTCTCTTCATGTCTGACCTCCAAAGTTGACATGTAGATAGGTGAACTGTTTGATGCATACTTCAAGCGCGATCTTTCACATGCCGAACGAGTACATGCTGCAATGCAAGCAAATTTTTTCCTTCAACTTTGGCACAATCACATCACCAACAAAAGCAAACATCCCATCCATGGCCACTTCTTCCCCCTCCGCTGCAGCTTTATCTCTTTCCAAAATTTCAAGTCACTTGACTCATGTTGTGATGCACTTATAAAACTCACACTTGTTTACCGGGAGTATTACCCCACTGTCCCCTTCCTACCTTGGCAGCATGGCTCATTGCCATTGGAGAAAATCTTTAGTATTGCGCGTGAATTTCTCACCAACTTCAGCTACATTGAATTCCTGGGTATATTGCGTCATATTGAGCAGTGACAGGAGGTTCTCCTTCGATTGGCACAGTCCGGAGTCCACGAACGCAAGGAGAAATCATCTGGTTATGTCTATGACACTACACTGGAGAAGCTAAGCGCTGAAGACCTCAAGAAGTTAACTGATACCCCATCTCGCTTGCAAATTGAAGCCATCACGAATGTTGCGTGGGAGGATGTAGTAGCTGTGTTCAACAATGTGAGTATGGTGTCCGTCAATATGTGTACCACAGCTGATAACCTGCCCAACAGGTACTTGGTGTCTCAAGCATACCTCCACTACCATTGGTTTTCATGGCCAGCAGAACTGAGGCTGCACGACTCACCCAAGCTGGGAAACGGAAAGTCAGGTGTGAGGATCAGAGTGACAGCAAGGATGGCGAGAATGACAATGATGATTTGAAGAATACAACATCACTCCGCCTAGCTGCTGCTCAGGCCGAGAGTGACGCCCATGACTTATGTGATCCGTCAGTTCCTGATAGTGTCCAACACGTGAAAGCCCTGCACCACATATCTCACATGTCTACACTTATGACTGACATCGAAGATGCTGAAGAGGTTGAAGAGCGCATATCAAAACCAGTCCACGGCCCGTACCCTGCTGTTGTTCCAAACATCATCAACCTTCTTAACCCAGCGCCTCCTTTGAACCGGCCAAGTGAGCATGCCAATGTCACTCCAATTACAACTCCCAATCGTGTACTGGATGTCGCTGCTGTTGTCCGCTTGCAAAAGGCTCATAACCGAAACTCAGGTATCCTTTCTGAAAAATCTTTCGATATGAAGGCTAGGTACTCACACTACAAGCCGAAAAACCTGGCCAAAGTTACAATGCAGCTTGACGCTGCTGCTGGCCTTGACATGTCAGATCATAGTGGTATGTTATTTTGGAATGAGAGACTGATTTGAAGGCTCACAAGTTTGCAGGTATAGCATGCACAAATGAAATCCAACATATCCTTCGACATTCAGTTCACACAAATGACAATCTGCAGCTCCTCATGCACAAGCGACATGGTGGCTACTCACGTGCTGAACGTTGGACAGCTACCAAGACATCAGCTCCTGCTGCAAGTTCTTCTGGTATTGGCAATTGGACCATTGCAAAGCAGCTCATCTCAGCTGTGCTGCGCCTCGAAAATCTTTGTAAGTATCACATTTAATTGCTCATAATCATAATCACTAACACCTGATTTTTGCGCTCCAGTTCCTGGAATTGCGATGCGGAATGTCAATGACATATCACCACTAGCAATTGGGTCATATGTCATCATGCAACACTCACAGGTCCGCTATCTCGGCCAAGTGGTCTGTATGTACAAAAAGAATGGTGGCAGGTAAAGGCACTCGTCACGAGAGTGTTCTCCTTGCTGGCAGCAAGGATGTTCCTTCATTAACGAACATAGGACAATGTGTTTTTATCCAGGCAAGTGGTTGTTTTGTCGCTGCTTATTCATGCTAAATTTTTGTTTTTCGGAAGACACATCCTGAAGAAAATGAAAACTCTTTCTGGCACTACAGTAAGTCTACAGGACACCTATGGACACTTGCCAGTATCAAGGAGCTTGTCTACAATCTCAGAACATCCGCACTCAGCATCTCAGAGGGCCGGTATCACACTATGAAACCATGGGCCTTTGAACGGTGAGTTTGAAGTCTATAAAACACTGTAAAACATAAATTTATCATTGTCTACAGGTGGGAAGCAGCTGGGATGATGGCACTGCGCGAGGTTATTGTGTCGCAGTTCACGGTATGGTCTTGCAAGAAGCAGAATTGCAGGTTTGCCTAGGTACTTCAGTAGACGGTAATATGTTTCGGAAAATTTCCTTTTTTGGTATGTTTTGGCCACCATGCATGTCCAAAGTGTGCCCCGCAAGCCTCAAAAGTGTTGCGCCCCGCAAGGAAAATTTTGAACATTTGCGGACATGCGGTATAGGGAGCAGCCAGGGTCCTTCTGGAGCTAAATTCCCTCGCCATACACACTCTTATAGTCCCGTGGATCGTGATGTGGTTATCACTTATTATAGTGAATCTGCTCCTGCGCCAGCAGTATCAGTTTACCCATACTCAGTTCGATAGGCTACACTGACAAAACTGTCATGGTTGCTGATGAGAAAAGCGCAGATAGTTGCGTGATCGTTAGAATTCCCCCAGTATGAAGCAGTCATGTAATCACTGCACCACTTGTGATCTACTGTGAACACATTAAGATTATATGTTGGAGTTTCGCCCATTCGGCTGATATGTCGATTATTGCGAGAGAGTTGCCGAAAGATCCTTCATCAGTGAATTGATCAGTCTGTGATATTGTACCTGTGGTAAATATAGAAGGATACAATTCTGCTCTTAGTAAATATGTCAATATATACTGAGATAAATTTGAGTTGTCGGTACATAACCATTCATGTCTGCAAATCTAGATTATTGCAAGCAGTTCATGATAAGATTGTGATGTTGTAACGTGATGGCCGGCAAGAGATGGTAGCGTAGGTGTGTCCCTCTTGTCGAGCATTCTCATTCTTCAAAATTTATGCTATGAATTATATGTCTATTTAAGGCTTTCTCTCGGAAAGCACTGTTCACATTGGTCATCGAGACTAAATTAGCATGCGAGTTTATAACAATGTTGTGATTATGTGCCATCGCCGCCTGTGAGGATCAATAGCATCGACTTAATATGTTTTGTGAGTGTTCTTATTTTTCTTTTTTTATGTTTTAACTAGAAGGTCATTTATGACCTTGCAATAGAACACACCTTTCATGTGAATCAACTACATGTCAAGGTTGTGACGAGCTTTGACATTTTGCAAGAGGTTGATGGCGCTGGGCACGGGAGAGCTTAGTTACTAACCCCTGTGTTAGTCTGCAGGTTTGTTAATTTCTATGTTGTTAGATTGGGTCATGGTCGTTTGCTAACTTTGCTTCTCATTCAAGATATTGCTCTTAAAATCTGTAATGCAGCTCTTGTCACAGCAACGGCTGCTCTACCCCACCACGCAATAAGGACTCAAACTACTAAAGAGCACTCTGAGTGTATTATATAGTCATTAGTAGTTACATAGAGCCCTTCCGAGTTTGATTTGTTGGAGTATACTACTCCTCCGGCAAATGCCGGAGGACATTATAAATAGATCATTGTCCAAATCGGGATATCCTCTTAGACAACAACTCGACGACTTGCGTTCACTGTCCATTCAATTTTATATCTACCAATATACACAATACTACAATGAACAACAGCAACTATGCAAATGCAAATGGAGAGATTGCCTACAAGGTACGTTAATTATTCTCTGATATCAGCTACTCACTGATCATCAGTAGATACCTCAGCATCTTCTTCAACACACTCCAAGGCCTCGGGAGGTGGTGTTTGTGTTGACAGGAAACCAGTTGGTAAGTCATGTGATCATTCGTTAGTTAAAACACTGAAATTTTGGAAGGAACTTATGTACAATACCTGGGTTGTCGTGCGGCGCCGTGTGTGTCAACGCATCTATCAACCAGAGTTGCCGTTTCCTCCATACCCCCCGCACCCGGTCTGGTCAGACGAGGCACAATCAATGATGATCCTGTGGGTTGCGAGAGAGCGTCACATGTTCGAATTGGAGATGGCTGAACTTGAGCACATACTGGGACTTTGAGGTGGTGTGCGTTAATGCCTACAAGTAAGCCATCTTGAAACTAAAAAAGTTCTAAATTAACTGACAAGTTCAGACCGTAGAGTATTGGTAGAGTTCAGGATGTCAAGAGTGCATTGAGGGACTCATACACCAGATGGATGGATGATCATGATGTACTAGTATAAATACTTCGAAGTTTTTGGACCAGACAGGCATAGCATTGATAAATCCAAGTCAGATTCGCCTGACGAACCAGTGCAGTATCACACCCTTTGATGATATGTGAAATTGAAACAATGAAGAACAAGATCGGAATTGAACTGACCAGTGTGTACCTTGAAAAGTGATGCCAAAGATGGCTGATACACTTTGTAAATTTTGATAGCCCTCCTAAAAAAAAAGTAAGTAATCTTGACGCATGGGACAGGCCACTGTGTACCTGAAAAGGGCGAGGTCTTTGTATCGGGCAATGATATCAGCATGAATCTGCCCTGCGATGATGTCCCACAGGTGAGAGTCGCAGGAGACGACAATTAAAGCAAATAAATTGAGCAGGAAGACATTTGTCTTGTGCACCATGATACCTACGTCACATTTAACTGAAAATCACGTATTCAGAAAGGAGACAATTATGCACCCCATGCACCTAGTCAACTGGTCTTTGTCAGAAGGCTTGCTTTGTATGAGAGATGAAAATGCCATACCAAACGTGGAACCAACAGTTGCAACCACCCTCACACAACAGAGAAGCATCGTTGATCTTCTTTGAGGGTAGATTAGCTTGTGTTTCTTTCCATTTCGCTGTGTACGCACCGATATCCCACAGTCACAGTCAAGTTGGCCTTCATCTATCCGCTTGGAATGGTTGCTATGATGAGGGATCTGTGGACCAGTCGTACCTGGATTGCAGGATGGTCCAGACGCCTCCAGTACCTGCATCTCCATATCTGTAAACAAATCAGTTTAGTGCAATGCAATACATCAAATAGACATCATACCCAACATCTCTGAATCAGGCACAGTGGATACATCATTCTTCATTCTAAGTAGATCCTGAAGGTACTGGGTATCAACCTCTTGAGTGGAGATAGCTGAAGTGGATGTTCTAACGCAAGCATCAGTGAGGTAAGAGAAGGAACTGGCGAGTGACAAACCAGGTCTCGACATGTACCGGGGTTGACTCCAATATACTGTCATACTGAACATGAGCGGGAGATGAAGTGACATTGACTTGAGGGAGTGGTCGAACCTCTCCATCTTCGCTGCATATACCGATGGGGGTAATTACTACGTCACCACCAAACCTGGCCAAAACAATGCCTTCGTCGATTACCATTTCACCCTCAGTATCCTCATCTTCATCTGCACTCCAGACGATATTGCGCTCCAATGCATCTTTCTTCTACAACTGTGCGTCCTCTACTCTAATTCTTGCCTCTTCGACTGGAGTCAACCTCGGGGCTGTGTGAGATGTGATACCTGCGAATGGTGTATCATTGTCTTCAGATATAGAAGGAAGATACTGATGATACTGAAACCACTTTCATGTCGAGGCTAAATAAAGAAGATGGATCTAAGCTAATGCATTGGAATTTTTGATGCTTACCCATGCCATCCTGCACTCACTTGGCCGATACTTGTTTGTTCTGGTACTTTGTTCACCACATGGGTAGTAAAGAACCATTTGTTAGCCTTGGCATCTGCCACCTGGAAATGAGGGGGCTGATAGTCATCTAGGGCATCTTCATTGAAGAACAACTTGAAATTTCTGTAATGGTTTTCTGTGCGATAGAGCTACTGTCACACTCAATAAAAAAAGACATCGACATGAACTTGGAAGGTTTTCCATCTGATTGATAGTAGTTATAAGCAATTTGATCATTGCCTGGGACGAAGCACTTGAGAACAAAATGATTACAGAGAAGTAAGGATTGGTGCACCTTAACACTTCTCTTAACCTCCCCGAGAGTCGGCACCTGCCCTTTCTTGAGGGGCCTCAGAAACAGGGTCTGGGCACACAAGGGAAATTTTTGATAACTGATCGCCAAGAGTCATGATCGGTATGGTAGTGTGACTTCCAGGCAGCTTGTAGTACTTAATGTACCTCGTCCATTTAATACAATATATCTGAAAGCCTTAGACACTCACATGGAAATTGAAGGTGTAAGCCTCCACAATGCTGCATGAGTAGTCTGTCAGAGATCTTGTAATGATTAATGACCAAAATCGACGAACTTGGTGGGATCTTTGCTGTCCTACACTGAACATCAGAAAAGAGGCCCAAATTATATCTAATCTTACCAGGTAAATGCCGAATATAACTTTCTGAAGGTATTGCTTGTCTATGGCATCAAATATGCCGTTCTCCTGAGAAACATGAATATATGTGCATCTACCATGGAGAACAGATGCATATATGCGCACCAGGTAGTCAATGATACAATCTGCTTCATTAGTGAAACCTCGGTCTCAGCGTTTGTGATGAGTCGAGGAGATGGGTCATTCATTTCCGACTTCCTTGAGCAGCAGCTTGTGCAAACACCATGCATCTAGATTTCTTATTAGTTTCAAATTGCATGCGGGCAGAATCCTGCAAAGTGTCTTGCGTGCTGAAACTGCATTACTGTTAAGAGCCTAGTAACCTGTACAAAAAAGAGCTAGGCTTATGAATATGCATAGTCAGACACAGTGAAACCGTCATTATTCCGAGCAGCAATTAATAAGGTTAATGCGCAACATAATGGATATAAATACTCACATTCCAACGTAGTACACTTCCCAGTCATCTGGCTCCCCCCCAGGATGTCCCAATGATTGGCCATATCGAAGCGAGCTTGAACCACGTCCTGATGCAAATGCTGGAATCAGGTGAGCTCCTCGAACCACCTGCCCCGGGTCGAGAAACCCAAATGCATCCAGGTCTGATTCGTCGACAAATGCAACCTTTGGAAGACGAGTGTGCTTCATGCCGGACTGATGATTCCTCAATGGCGCCAGCCATTGGACCCAGAGCACCTCCAGGTGCTGCTTTATAGGTTGTTCTCCATCCACATTAATCCACATTTCCATATGATAGATACCCAATATATGGGCATACCAATATGGGTGACTAGGTGCCGTTTCTTCCGAGACTACCATAACGTCGCCGTATGTTCTAGGGTTGATGGTGTCATACTTGCACCTCAGGTCATACATCGTGTAATATATTTGCATCGTCTGAACTGAATATATTGTATTATTTGGAATTATGACCGAGTTGCATTCTTTGTCTGTGAAAGTGTGATCACAGTAGCCGATGTCTAGCTGCTGCAGCCTGTAAAGGACGTGGTCCTTTAGTTTCGGCATGAAATCCTGGCCAAAAACATGAGAAAAGCTGTCAAGTGCATTCACTGCAATTGACACTACCTTAGCAGCCAGATCATCTTCATGTTCTCAAAGGAATACAAATAGATTGACTGGGGTGTTTTGGTTAGTTGCAATATGGTGATGCTTTCCTGATGATGCCGGAGGGGGGGCATCGGGGAGCGATCAACTTGAAGATGTACTTCCAGCTTCTGCTACACTTCAAAGTACACAGCGCCTGCGCTCGTGCTTTTCCAACTGTGCTGGCGTGTCTAACTTATTGGTCAGTGGATAAAACACCTTGAGAGCTCTATGAGCAAGCTCTCCCTAGTTCAGATTAACTTCAGATGGATAATGAAAATGAAATAGATACAAACCATTTGAGTTGTAAAGGAACCCGTGCTCCCAAAGAGCTTGATAGTTCTTACATAGTCTCCCATTTTGTGGAACTTGTAAGTGTTTAGATTGAACTTCTTCACCTTCACACCGCTTGGTTCTGGAGGAGTGGTGTTAGTTTCAGAGCACTGCACAAACCTTTTTTGACGAGCTGTTCTCTCTTTTGGGAGCTCCGTAGTAGTGAAGGCAGAGCAAGTATCACGTTGGAACTTCTGCAACTTCAGAGAGAGTGCCTTGAATGTCTCTTCAAGGAGATTCACAGTAGATTCTGAGTGAATCCTAAGCTTGGCAAGCGTGTGCCACTGTGCAAAGCGATAGAGTAGAAACTGCACTAGTTTATCATGGTTGGTGGGGAACAGTCCTTCGAAGACCGGAATGGCACACTACCGATGGAGAACTTATCAGATAGCCTGATGTAGAAAAATGTTTGACAAACAAACCTGTAAGATATCCTCAAAGTCTCACGCAGTCAATCTTTTCATCTCAGAGATATTATTTGCAAACCTTCGAATTACACCATTACTAAATGTCGGGACCTGACAGAATCTATGGTGGCATTTGAGGCAATCAGTTAGGGGGTAACAACACTCTATACAGACTCCACGTACCTCTCGTCGAGGGTCGCAACCAGCTGACTTCCCATAGGAAGGGCATAGAGAAGCCTGATGAGATGCATGAATAATGCTTTCCACGTACCCAGTTCACATTCATGCATGAAATCGATGACAAGCATTCAGAACGGGTCGAGGCCTAGTGATCCGAGTTTCCTGACAAATTGATTCTGCAAGTGACTAGTTTGAGCTAACTATAAAAATCAAGGAACTGTGCACACTTACAACAGTGGGTACCCACAAGCCCTCTCCGAGGGTGCATTCAACCTTTGAACCGCCTATAGTATTTCCCTGGTCATAGATAAACTTGCGCGCATCAAGAACCTTCATCATAGTATATACTCGAAGGTTGGTTATATGACTCTTCATGTCCTTTAGCAGACCTAGATAACTAAACAAGGACTTCGGTGTGATGCAACAAGGGCATGAGCATGAACCCATGTCCTTGATAGTTGCGATCAAAGCTCTAGAGATTCATAAGGGATCCGAGAGTTCTAATAAAGACAGGTGACAAACTTACTTCTCAGGATAATCAGCTGAATAAGTGAATATTCGTGGAAACACTCTCCGCAGTACTCCATCCATGCATTTGAGAACAATACCATGGCGGTATGCATGAAGAAAATCTTCATCAAGCAAAATATCCCAGCACACCTGAAATAACTCCCTACAGCAGTGTGTATAAAGCAACGTCATACCAGTCTTCAATACACCAGGTAGGCTATTCAGAACATTTTTCATGCTATCTGGAATCTGAGAGAGCTGACATCAATTGTGTTTGTCCAATAATCATGAGGACTCACCAAAGGAAAGAAACCTACTAGGTGACACACCCTGGATTGAGGCAAAGATTGGGCGTACTTTGTCAGATTTCCAGAATATAGGTAAAGCGGCCAAGCTTTTGTGGTGCCAAAGTTTGCCAGGTGAGTAGCATTGGAAAAGAACATGAGACCGCTATGACACGTTCCAATGAACATCCGGGATCCTTGGGTAGCTTCTGGACATCGTCCTGAGCTTCCAGCCAGGCATCAGATGAGTAGAGTTCATCATAGATTCGTTCCTGATTGTCATCCAAAGGATCCTTCCATAACCACTTGAAAGGCGAAAGATGGAATGCACCTGCTTGCACATCTGCAAATGCTGCGTGGATTACTTCCAAAAGTGGCCGATAATGAAATCCGGCAATGGTGTATGCCATGGGTCCTTCTTCTCTTGACTTTGTCGGGATGTTAATGGTGACATCAGACTTGATCCAATGGTCAGGAAATGTGACTTTCTCCCCGCTATGGTCCCTATTCAATTCTCGCAAGTTCTTCCTCACTGAGAATGCTTTGAGATGCTGAACGTCGAAATCCCCGGCTTGTAGAACATCTTTTACAAGATGCTGGACCTCATTTTCCGACTTCCGGTGACTACCTGAATGCATCCAGCTCATAAGGCAATATATGGTTATGTTGGGAAAAGGATAGGGTGGCGGAAGGACTCCGATCGCAGGGGTTTCAGGTTCTTGAATGATGATTGGACATGATTTTGCCAGTAAGGAGGAGGGAATGAATTGATTGGGCTCATATGAAGGACGATGAGGGTATAACCGGCAGATTCCAAAGATTGTCTCTTAGTGTTAGAAGGACACGTCAAATTCTAGATTGAGGAGCCGGGAATGACAAGTCATTGACATTATCACAAATATTGAGATCTTCAGCTGAATGCACTATATCACTTAGAGGCCTCGGAATATGCCTCCCACTAATATGAAGCTCAGCTTCCTCTGAAACAGTGAGGTGATGAATGGCATCATGGTCGAATCCATTTTGGCCCAGATCCAAATCCATTCCAACATCAACATTGTTTTGACCCTTTCCCAAGTCTAAGTCATCTGGACCGAAAGGGTGCTGTGGCTCTGAGGCTGCAAGACTGCGGGTGTCGAATGATGCACTAGACCTAGGCCTTGCTATTGGTTTGCACGGGGCAATGTGACAAGCCCTTACATGCACAGTGCTCACTGGTAAGATTCTCTGAGTTGAGAATGTTCAGAATTCGGTTGATATGGTAATGGCTGAGTCCCAGACTGAGCCCAAATCAGTGACTCACTCGTCATAGGTTCCTTGACTGGTTTGGATTTAAACTTTCCAGAGTCGCATTTCTGGCTCGCTGTAGTCTCTTCTGACTTGCAGCAATACCTGACTTTTTGAAAAATGTGCAACTTGCATGATGCCTACTAAGTCCTTGATTGTCACTGGTTCACATATTACAGTGACATATTTCTGTATTATATGGGTCACCCGACCTACATAATATCCCGTATAAGACAGGCCAGTGGATGATGGGCCGATGTGATGTATATCCTCGATGTTGACAGATGGGCCAGGGAGGGATATTATTTCCGATGGAGGCGGGTGGGCCCATGTGTGGAATATGTAGAGTAGATGAGTGGGCCGATGGACATGAATATTCTATAGACAGGATGGGCCGAGGTAGTTGGATATTATGTAGATGGGTGTACCAAGGTAGGTGGGTATCAGAGAGACGGGTATGCTGAGGGTACTTGTCATCACATACACGAGTGGGCCCAGATATATACTATATTAGATGGGTGGGCCGGCCGAGGGTACATTGTGTCACATACACGGGTGGGCCCAGATATATATTATCTTAGATGGGTGGGCCGAGTGTCAAGGAACGTGGGTATCAGATAGACGGGTGGGCCGGCCGAGGGTACGTGTTATCACATACACGGGTGGGCCGAGGGCAGTATATAATATAGACAGGTGGGCACAGGTGAATGATAATTGTAAAACAATGCAGTACCAATTGCTGAGTAGCTAATTCGGGTGAAGCGTAATGAGTTCCTGCAGCTGCATGTTCATTACTGTTGTATTGCTGTATGAGAAGCAAGGTTCTGACTACTGAAATTCGAGTGAAGCATACCGAGTTCCAAGACCCGGGTGTCAATAAACAAATATCTGATATCCAGCACACTTCCAATGATTGGGTATTTCACTGAGCAATGGGTGGTAATATATCTTCGACAGCCAACATCATGGAAGGTTCTCTTATCAGAACCTCATGTTCACCACCTACCGAACACCAAATGCCAAGTTCTGACTACCAAAATTTGAGTGAAGCGTGCCGAGATCCGAACCCCGGGAGTCGACAAACAAATATCTGATATCCAGCACACTTCCAATGATCTGGTATTTCAGCTCCCTTATCTGATCCTGACTATCTCCACCCCCTTAACACCAACCTCTGGGCGTCCAGCATTCAGCTTCTGATTTCCCAAGATCGACTTCATCATGAATGGTTCTTCCACTTCTGCAATTGAAATAAGCCTCTGGCGCACTTGGGCCCTGACAGTCACTCATGAGGCATGTGAATATACTGCACAGAAATTCAATGCAGAGAAGACAGGAGGAGACCCTGGTGATACCTTCTCCTAACCTAGACACTGATCTAGTGATGGCCTGTGATCGATTGGTAGATCGCCTCATAAAGGCATATAAAAATCCGAGTGGGTCTTCCTGCAGATTCGGAAAATTCATTTGATCATTCAAATTCCTTCATCACAGTTCAGATGAACATTGACATTGCAAGATATAGCAAATTGATCTCCCCGAAGAACACTGGGCACAATGAGGAGAAAGAGGAGAAGTTGCTTAAGAGATGTCCTCCCGGCCATGAGGGGACAAGGTTTGTGGACATACCTGCCACCATTATAGATGTGTCCGGCACCATCATTGCATGGTACCTCCCAGACGCCCTGACAGCAGAAACACAGGTGTGTGATATAGATTGTTACTCAATATATATTAAATACCCAATGGTAACCACAGAAGGAAATTTGGGCAGCCACTGAGTTGCTGTCTCCGAGTCTGGAAAGAAGTATGAAGGTCGATAGGAATTGGCGAACCAATCCGGAGTGGTTCAAACACCGCTCGGAAGATGTTGGCCTACCTGCCGGGTGCATCAATTTATCTCCGGCATGGTTTCAACAGGGGCACGAGGTAGGATTTGATAGGATGATGATTTCGGTAGTTGAGCACACCAATCCCATAGAATCTAGCGGACCTGGAGGTATCTGCATCATTAAAGGGACCATTGTCGAAGGGAATCCTAAACACCATTGCAAGGTCGGCAGCCATCACATCAGCGGCACTCAGGATCATGCATCCAGAGCAGTACTGGGCAGGGTTACAAACATTTTCAAGCCTCGGAGAAAAGGCAGAAAGCAAGGAACTGCCAAGAATGTCCGAGATCCTCCAGTACTGGGCATCCGTGTTTAACATGCTATCCATCATTTCCAATCATCAAACCCTGTATCATCGAGACCATTTATCAATTCCTGAATGCTTTGATATTCTCACCACTGTGGGGAATTATTCTAATGCTTGGATGAGCATGCCAAGCCTTCAGCTGAAATTCGGGTACGATCCTGGGTGTATGATTGGATTTTCCAGAAGGATTGTCAGACATGGGGTTCATGAGGTGGAGGGGGATAGGGTTGGGTGGGCATGGTATATGAGGGACTCAGTTCATATTTATGCCGGGGTTCCCTCATGCGGATGGGCTAGGGTGGATTGACAAACCCTACCACCATGTGGAAGATGAAACAAGTAGAAAGTGTAATTACCCGCATCAGTACCTGCTTTCGACTACCAAGTACGAACTCTCTCTCTTGATGACACTCGAGGTCCGAAATCCATAGCAGATGCATACAATAACTGTCCAGAGCCTTCTGTATCTCTTGATGACACTCGAGGTCTGAAATCCATAGCAGATGCATGCAATAACCGTCCAGAGCCTTCTGTGTCTCTTGATGACACTCGAGCACCAACACATTCAGCGCGAGGGAGTGGGGTTTCAGTTGTGGCGTACAGTTACAAAAGGCCGGCCCTGTGTTGGAGTAGCGCAGACGATATCATCGACCTTACATTAGGCAATGCTAAGAAGAACGGTCTGTTGCAAAAGGAACCTACAAGTCAAAAGGGAACAGAGAAGCAAAGAAATGTAAGTATGAATGCTGCTGTACAAATTTGAAAATGGTACTGAGGCGAAGGCTATCATTGTATTTGGACTCAGATCCTATTGACGTTCATCAAAGCCAACTCAGAAATTGATATCTGGACGTCAATAATCAGGACTCGGTGATCGGGACGCGATATCCGGACCCTTGATGACACTCAAGCACCAACACATTCAGCGCGAGGGAGGATTCAGTTGTGGTGCGCAGTAACAAAAGGCCGGCCTTGGCCTGCTTGTATTCATGGCAAAGGGTCCTTTTCATGTGGATCATCTTGCAGAAGTTGGAATTGTTCATCTAAAAATCGAAACATTCCTGTCGATGAGGGGACGACATTCCCCGAGCAGCGGGGGAAATTAGGTTCAGACGTGCCCAGAGAGTCTCCATGATCTCTCCATCTATCCGGCCAATGCCTTCAATGAAATTTGACGCATATCGGACAT
Organism: Suillus bovinus; assembly: GCF_016758785.1. Lineage (NCBI taxonomy): Eukaryota > Fungi > Basidiomycota > Agaricomycetes > Boletales > Suillaceae > Suillus > Suillus bovinus. The sequence continues at coordinate 119,710 of NW_024542111.1, read as the reverse complement.
AGCAGCTGTCTTGATGTCCATGCACGTGCCACAAACCGATGCCAGGAATGATGGTCAATTCCGGTACCATTTCAAGAAATTGGCTTCAATCCACCTGAACCCGAAGGTGCTTGTTGTATTGACAGTTGATGTCATAAAAGGTGACAGCCCTGGTAATGCCTTCCATGTTGTGCTGGGCACCCTCACAAAGGGCGTAATCCATGTTCATTTGTCTGCAAACAATGCATGATCAACTTTTGAATGTAGAACTTCATGTTCGGCTTGCCTTTCGCCTTTCTGGAAATTGACCATCGCATGAGGCACAAAGCAGCCATGGCGGGCACAAGCAACTCCCCCGATACCCATCGACTCCAGCTTGTGCTGAGTCACATTTGCTTGATTTACCGCCCAGTGATTGTTGCAGCTAGATTTTTCCAAAGTGTCAGCAGCCTCCGCAAGATGCGCTTTATACCTGTCCTTTCCCACAATGAACCCCAGCCCATCTGCAAGCCATACTTTATCAAATGGCTTGATGGGATGCAAGTGTTCAGCTTTGAAATTACTGTCCATCACAAATGACTGGGTATATTTCCAGCTTGGAGTTCTTATCATCACTTAGGTCACTTAAGTATGAAACTAGACTCACTCATCAAGTGTTTCATTCCCTGACAAGGATATGTTGATCCCAGGCTGAGGACATGTTGGGCAAAACAATCTGAGATCTCCAGCATTCGGGGCGTTGGAACGATGACTGAAGCCATGCCATTTCATGGTCTTCAACTGCCTCCACTGTCGAGTGACTCTCATGAGCTCTCTGTATCGGTCCTTGCCAAGTGCCTTGTCAATATAATGTCCTTTAGATGAAGAAGATATATAATTACTGGAACAAGGTGAGGAAACATGCTGGAGGTCATTCGCCGGAGCTTGCTGTAATAGTTCATTGCGGAGGTGCCACATTCTAGGTTGTCCAATAGAAAATTGTCAAGCACTCTGAAGGTGAACACAGTCTTCGGTTTGTTGAATGATGCAGGGAAAAATCCACATCAAAACATTTGAATGTCCGGACTCATGGCGTTTGGACAATCACAGCATCGAACCTCGAGGCGATGAACTCTGGACTTGTCAATGATGACCATGGTGTTTTCCTTAGGCTGGAACTCTGGTCCCGACACAGATGGTAGATCTTCAGGCTCAAGCTGGTCCTTGGGTTCATCTCCTTTGAACAAATCCCACCTATTTGTGAGTGCAGGACATTCTTTGCCATCATGACTGAGGTGTATGATGAGTCCAATATGAGCGAGACAACTTTGCTCGAAGAACTGACCATTCCATTGACTGATCCAGTGGAAAGGATTGCGACAATGTTGACTCCTGCAACATCCCGTGCAATAGAGTGGCTCCCCAAGACAATCTTGACATTTGTAGACCCCATCCTGGTTGCAGACGATGCATCTCCTATCTTCTGGAGAAGCTTCTCAATCCAGGAGGTGATGCAGATATGATTCCTGCCTTGGGAGCCATTGCCTCAGGTAGTCATTCTAGCTCTGCATTTGTTATACTTAGCAAGGTTTGAATGACACTCCAACAGTTTACATTCACTTGCCATTGTTTTTGGAAGCTGCAAAGGCTCAAATGAGCCTTGGTCTTGCTCATAAGTATTATCAGGACAGTCTTCCCAAGTAGGTGGTGCCGGAACAGGCTGAAGTGTTGGTGATTCCGGGGGAGAGTTAGACATGGACCTGTAGGCATGTTGTTTTGCGCTTGCAAGCGGGACCTTGACCCAAGTTTTCCTACCTTTTCTGCCCCTTGCTTCTACCCTGTGGGATTTTTGCAGCGGGGTGCATAGACCTATCTTCATCTCATTTTTGAATGTTGCAAGAACAGCATTAGCTCAGGAAGGTCGCACAAATTGTTATTCCAATGCTATGTTTGTGCAGTATTGGTTGTTCATTACAAATTTATTTCCATTAATGGCATCATGTCCGATATGGGTTGATTAACCAACTGTTAGGCTTTGGTCAAAGTTGAACTTCGAACCAATATTAGTTACGCCTTGCTTACCCTCAGCACATTCACCAATCAGAGTCACCATGGCAAAATCAGGTCATTCCACTCGCTTGTCTCCTGGAAGACATAGGGCACATCAACCCCAGACACAGAAGCTCACAGAAACCGAAATTTCTGAGCTGAAGAACTACCTTCCTGAGTGGACTTCTACAAAAAGGAGCAAGAAGCGGGCAGTTTTCACTGCAATTGCCAGGGCTGCCAGGTTGTTTGTGCCAAAGGTGGACCAAGGACAATGGAAAAAGAGGAAGCAGGTGATACATCCTTGTTGCGATGAGAAACAAAATTTTTAATGTCTTACACTTCCTTCAATGCTCAGATGTACAAGACTTGGTTGTTCAACAACAAGAAAAAGAAGGAAAGGAAGGACATGATAAAGTATGGGAGGAAATGGATGCCTAGGATGGTGATCTACCAGGAGAATCAGGAAGAGGTGCTGAAGAGGATCGAGGATGAGTCCGGGGCAAAGCCAGGAGATCCTGGTATGTTCAAGCATTATCAGGCGGCTGTGAAGAGAGTCATGGCTGAATTGTCTGACGACAAGTTGGAGAAGGCAAAAGAAACCACCAAAGAATGGTCCAACAACTGTCCTCCTCCCGAGATATAAGCACAGGTCGCCCATAAGAAGGGACCTGCATATATGGAGCACTTTTTGAAGGAGATGTGGAGGCAATGCAGGATGAGAGTGTTTGTGTTGTCAGCTTGGAAGAATGAACAGGGCGAGGTGCTGTTTGGGATGTGAGTGAATTTTACCTGTCATCGCAGATCTTTCAACCCAATATATTTCACGCAGGCATGATGATAATGAGGCATTAGGAGATGGGGACAGCTTCATAAATACAAAGGACTGGGAGGACATCGAGCCAGTGTGGCAGGAGTATGCGCAGGAACAGTTTGGTGAGTGTTTAAACTGTTGATACTGGGAGGGGTGTGTGTTGATAGTCTCTGTGATAGGTGCCGGAGCACGGGAAGGTGGCCGACAGATGAAGGGAGGTCACAAGAGAATCCAAAAACCAGCCTTCGAGCTCGACACTGACGAGGATGGGATGCCGTTGCTTCCGGACATCACCAAAACAAAACTTGAGGAGAAGAAGGCCATAGTCAGGGCTTTTCTCACATCGCACTATTGTGAGTCAATCCTTGCTACATCCAGGACATTATTGAATGCATCGACATAGGGACTTGTTCGGGGATCGACAAGGCAGTAGTGCCATGGAGTGCCATACTTCAATGCCAGGATGACTTTGTGTCACGAAGATATCTTCCGGCGGATGTTGACTTGAAGGAGCCTTCCAAGTTGCAAAATTTGGACACGACAGCCCTCCTCAATTTCTGGTATGCTTGGCAGGAGAAAGGTGAAGGATCAACATTCACGTTCAAAGCGTGGAAGAACAAAGATGGCGACATGGTAGCATCGGTTGTTGAGCATTCCAACTTTGACTATGTAGTATTCCTTTCACTTGTTTGTTTTCTCGGACTCTATACCTTACTACATAATCTTGATGTGCCATATTGTTTGTACCTCAGTGGTTTATCTACAATGCTGAGGTACAGTTCATGTTTCTTCACTTGCCGACACTTACTTATGACCCTTTGTCTCTAGACTCGTGTCATAGGTACTATTAATGTTTAGTGGTTTATCTACAACACTGAGACTTGTGTCATAGCTTCTATTGTCCCACAGGTTATGAGCCCTGGCTTAAACTAAAGCCAGACACAGAAGTTTTGAACATAATTGTCTCAATTGTTGCCCGCCGCTCACTTATCTCATCACTCCTCACGGCGGTATTGTCATGGGGAAACACGACCATATTCCCAAGCTGCTTGGAACGGAAAACTATGTCGGATGGGCAACCAAGATGCAGTATGCACTCGCGTGCGAGGATCACTGGTGTCACATCAACACGAAAGCCGAACCAGGAGATCTTCTCGGTCAACAATCTCACATGCCTGTACCTGTTGATCCAGCAAACCCCACGGCTGCCGAAACAGCGGGAATGCGTGAATGGCTGCTGGAAGACATGAAGGCTAAGGAACTCATAACTCGACGCCTCAGCTCATCTGTTGCATCACTCATCCTGTGCACACACACAGTCACTGCACGCAAGGTGTGGCAAATATTGCAAGAGCATTTCAATCGTACTGACATGAGCGCCCAGTATCTACTCAGACAGCAAGTTCAAGTGTTGCGCATAAAAGATTCTGCGGATGCGACCAACTATGTCGCACAGCACGCTGTCTTCCGCGAAAGACTGCTTGATGCGGGCGCACCCTGGGGTGAAACTGACACTATTTATCACATGCTGATGGGGCTCCCTCAAACTCCCATATGGCAACAATTCAAATCTCTACTCGAACAGCAAATGCATGATGAATCTACGGCTATCACCCCACCAGCTGTACCGACCTTTACCTTCGACAGTTGTGTCTCTCGTATCATGTCTGAGGCCGCACGCCATGTCGTCACTCGTCATGCTCACACCTCCTGTCCAGGATCTGAGTACACAAATGCAGCCACCGCACCAGCTACATCTGGGGTGAACTCAATAACTGGTTTATGCATGCACAAGTATAACCCTCAGGGGATCTTCTGCACCACTCCCGGGTGCAATAAAGGTGATCATGACCATGCCCATTGCTACGGAAAGGGTGGTGGAATGGAGGGACAGGCGCCATGGATGCGAAATAAGAAGCCTAATGTTGCAGCAGTAGCCGCAATGGCAACTCCGGCAGCCGCACCTGCCCCAACTCCTTCAGCTCCCATTATCGCCGCAGCAGCCACAGACATCATCAGTTTAATGCAGGACCTGTCTTTCGCATCCATCACCAAGATTCCAGATGAAATTGCATGTGCCACCAAACTTCCTTTCGCCACCATACTCGATTCTGGCACCACCATTAACTTGGTCAAGGACCGTTGATTCTTCCACACATACACTACAGAAGATCCCATTGATGTCCTCACAGCCAACCATGGCGTCTTACAAACGATGGGACGTGGAACTTGCATTGTCTGGTTCACCATAGGTCAGTGTTGCATTGTCTGGTTCACCATAGGTCAGTGTTGCATCCGTATTTGGCTCTCCAACTGACTTCATGCACCGGGCGCATTACTCAACCTACTTTCTGTCTCATGCATGAATGCCAAGGGCTGGGACGTGAACTTTCGTACCAACATGACGTGTGAACTTGCATACAAAGGTACCTCACTCGGTTTCATTCCCGCTGTCCTGCATGATGTGGGAATCATGCATGGACATGAATACTAGGTGACCCTCAAAAGATAAAGTCTGTTAGCTTAGTCCTCAGACTAGTCAACCCATACCTTGGTTTCAAACCATGGTCCATATTTCCAGTTTTCCCCAAGTTTCATGATCTGAATACGTTTTGACGGAAAAAGTCTAATGTGAGATGGGAATCACATTTAGACCTAGTTGATGTGAGAAGGAAAATGAAGGTTAAGGTATAGCCTTGCCTTTGGCTTATTCACTTTGGCTAGAGAAAACCATAGAGAAAAGTACAAAGCCAATAAAAAACCTATCCAAAAAGACCGTGTTTCAATTCCTGCCAACTGTCTTATTTTTGCTACCTACTTTTCTCTAGTGTTTCTTTACTTTACTTTTTCATTAGGATGCTTTGACTCACCTGACACTTCATAAAATTGTACCCATAGGGTATGATGTCATTATGATGTCATAAGACTCCACAGATACTCCTGCAGGTATTCTGTTGAAAGATATTATGTCATCAAGCTCTAGATTATTCTACTCTACAATGACATCATCCATGATATCATTTCCTTCTAGAATATTCTGCTCCACAATGACTCACTCTGACTCACTCATGGAAGGTTCTGGAATCTTTTGCTCCACAATGATGTCACTCTTGATGTCATTATGATGTCATTACTCCACATTCCAGAATGTTCTGCTCCACAATGATGTCATAGCTCCATCTTTCACAAGTATTTTATTCTTTTATTGGGTTTGACCCAATATTTTGATTGGTCCTCCTTATTTTTTATTGTTTGTGAACCTAGGTTACTTTCCCACACAAAATGTATATAAGGAGAGCCCATTCTCCCCCAAAAAAAATATGATCTCCCATTTGTAGCAATCTGCCTATCAGATATTTCACTTGCAAAGTTAGTCCCTTTGAAGTGAGACAAGTGCAGGGAAAAGAATTCCCTTGAGATTATAAGTTTCTTACCTTAGAAACTTATTTAGTGCTATAGACCAAGCGTTCTTGGTCACATATATTGTCTTTGAGACCCCTTTGTCTCATTGCTCTGTGCCCTTTGACTAAGCGAATCTTAGTCATCTATCATATTGTTGAGACCACATCTCACTAGTTGTCCCATAGACCAAGCGATCTTGGTCAAGTTATAGTCCCCTTTGTTCAAGCGATCTTGAACATATATTGTATATTTGAGATCATTTGTCTCACAGTCAGGTGTCCATAGACCAAGCGATCTTGGTCAGATTTTGTATATTTGAGACCACGTCTCACTAGTTCCAGTATCCAAGTCCAGAGCCTAGAAGGAGATTTCCTAGGCAAATACATTCCAGAAACCAAATTACGTGTCTAGAAGCTTATTCCTAGACAAGAGATTTGAGTTTCAATAAAGAAAAGTAAAGCTCCGGCTAGGTTGATCTTTATAAAAAGATTAGTTTAGCGAGCCTCCCAAGAACTCACACATTATCTACCACGAAATAGGAAAAGTCGTAGACCGTGTTAATCGAGGACTGGCAAGCAGTCTTCTTCAAAGTGTAGTTGTGGTGTCATTACATTTACACGACTTTATATAAGACCCTCGGTTATTAAGACACCGCCACAGGTAAACTGTATGCAGTAGACTTTGACTTCATTCCCTTCACGCCATCAGCGCCCATCAGTGCACTTACACCAAAGTTCGCGGCATTTACGGATGTTCCACTCTCACTGGACCTCTGGCATGCGCGCATTGGACACATTGGTAAGGACGCAGTCATGCGTCTCTCACGAGTAGCAAAGGGAGTGACTATCCAATCCTCTGCACCTCTCTGTCATTGTGAGTCATGCATTCTCGCCAAGCATCCTCGCCAACCTTTCAATCCTTCTGAGACTGTGCGTGCGCCGGCATTTCTGGACCTCATTCACAGCGATGTTTGTGGACCCATTCCCACCATCACTCCTCATGGAAAACGCTACTTCATCATCTTTTTAGATGATCACACACATGCTCTCAACTTACAGTTACTCGCCTCAAAGGATCAGGCTCTGGAAGCATGGCAAACCCTACGGGCGTGGTGGGAAACCATGTCTGGACTCAAGGTGAAAGTTTTCCGTTCAGACAATGGTGGGGAATTCATGAACTCCACATTCACTCTCAACCTCGAGGAAACAGGGGTCCAACATCAATGCTCTGCCCCCTATGCTCATCAGCAAAATGGGAAGGCAGAGAGGGTGATGCGTATGATTGAAGGTCGTATGTATGCGATGCTGGACTTTGCTCGTTTGCCTCGAGGACTCTGGGGAGAAGCCGCTCTCACAGTGTGTTACCTGTTCAACCGCACTGAGTCTCGTGCCCTACCCTCAGGTAAAACACCCTATGAGATGCTGCACAGTGTACAGCCAAATCTGGCTCATTTGCGGGTTTTTGGTGTGCGCTGCTTTGCATGCATTCCTCCAGAGCTGCAAGAGAAACTCAGTCCTCACTCTCGAGAAGCAGTCTTCATGGGATATCCTCCTGGCGTCAAGGCCTGGCAGTGCCGAGATGCAGTGTCTGGAGTTTTCTTCAACTCCAGGGACATCATTTTTGATGAAGGTCTGTCTAATTGTCCATTCCCAGACAGCGACAATGAGGATGACGAGGGACCCTCCTCATCCACGAGACATACTCCCGCACCTGCTCTCGCACCAGCACCAGCACCTCCTGCAATCATCCCCCCTCTGCAACATTCATCAGCGCCCAATCACGTCATCCGGAGATCGAGTCGCATTCCAGTACCTACGGTGAAAGGACAGGTTTTCAAGGGCCTCTTAGCTGCTGACAAGGAGCATCTTGCTTGTCAGCGTGAGGTTCAACTTGCTTGCATCAACGAGATTCCCCCTCCTTCCACTGACACTCCTTCATCATCTGTACCAATTGTTCCCACTCCGACACCAATGCCACCTCCACCCTCCGCTGACCCTGTAGATCCTGATGTGATCGCTCCCGACGACGAGGAGGTCGGATTTCCTCAGGTAATTGCAGGATTGATTGTAATGGGGGTTGCTTGCCTTTCCGTTCGCAGCGATTCCCGCCGGAACCCACTGGCGCATGACTATGACCTGAAGATTCCCCCTGCCACATTTGATGAAGCAATGCGCAGGCCAGACTCCGATCACTGGCTCTCAGCCATGCGAAAGGAGATGAATCTCATGTCCGAGATGTGCGTGTACGAACTCGTCGAGCTCCTGGCTGGCCGTCGTGTGATTCGTTGTCGCTGGGTCCCAGAGTTCAAGAGTGACTTGAAGGGCGGGCCTGTGTTTAAAGCACGTCTTGTGGCTCAAGGATTCTCACAGATCCCAGGAGTTGATTTTGGGAAAACTTTCGCCCCAGTAGCCAAGTCGGCTTCCATCCGCATTCTTACCGCTTACTGTGCAATGCACGACTGGGAGCTTGATTGTTTTGATGCAAAACGCGCGTTTTTGTGGGGTAAGTTGCAAGAAGATGTGTACATGTGACAACCTCCTGGATTCGAGCGTCTCAGCAATGGCCACACGCGCCTCGTTTGTCACTTACTCTCCTCGCTCTATGGACTCAAACAAGCCGCTTACGACTGGTACAAGTTACTCCGTGCAGTCTTGACATCTCTTGGCTTTCTCTGATGTGAGGCGGATTACATGGTCTTTATATTCGACCATATCAATGGTGAAGGGGTGCATGTGATCTGCGTCATAGCCTGGCACGTGGATGACGGACTCACCAGCTCGAATAATCATCCCTTCCTTGACCGCACAAATGAGGCGATTGCAACACAGTTTGGGATATCAGATCTTGGTCCTGTGACCAAGTATCTGGGAATTCAGTTCGTTAGAAACCGGCAGACACGCCAACTATGGCTACACCAGGAAGACTACATCATGTACCTGTTGGAGGAGCATGGAATGACGACCTGCAACCTGGTCTCCTTGCCAATGGATCCTAACTTCCCATTCGGCCGTCCTACAGACGTTTACCTGCATGTCACTGACTTACAGGTCAAGTATCAAAAGCTCATTGGCGAGCTCCTCTATCTCGCAATGTATACTTGACCTGACATAGCTTTGACGGTGATGCGGCTTGCTCAGCACAACGTCTCCGCCGAACCTTGTCACTACTCAGCAGCGAAGCATGTCCTTTGATACCTCACAGGCACCTTTGAGATGCGCGTCCACTATGGCAGTTCATCAGTCAATCCTGACCTGCACAGATTTAACGATTCTGATTGGGCGTTGAGTCCTGAGGACAGGATCTCCATCTCAGGATATGTGTGGTTCCTGAATGGGGGGCTGGTGTCTCACTCCACAAAGAAACAAACTACACACGCACTTTCCTCGACGGAGACGGAGTACATGGTGCTGACGGCGGTGATCCAGGATGGACTTTGGCTCCAATCATTCCTTGGCTGTCTCGCAATCCCAATACCACTTCCTTTACGCCTATTCGCCGACAACGCAGGTGCCATTGCATTATCCAAAGACACAGCGAACCACATTCGTACTAAACACATCGACTTGCGCTATCACTTGATCCGTCAGCACGTCGAAAACGGCACCTTCCTGCCTGTCTGGTTATCAACTCATAAGAACACAGCGGATATATTCACCAAAGTCTTGCCACAACCGTTGTTCGTCGCACATCGCACAGGCCTCACACTCGTATTGCATTCAGGGGGTGTTCCATTGTCTCGTTGAGGGGGTGTGTTGAGTGTTCCAACTTCGACTATGTAGTATTCCTTTCACTTGTTTGTTTTCTTGGACTCTATACCTTACTACATAATCTTGATGTGCCGTATTGTTTGTACCTCAGTGGTTTATCTACAATGCTGAGGTACAGTTCATGTTTTTTCACTTGCCGACTCTTACTTATGACCCTTTGTCTCTAGACTTGTATCATAGGTACTATTAATGTTTAGTGGTTTATCTACAACACTGAGACTCGTGTCATAGCTTCTATTGTTCCACATCGGTCGTATCAGGCGGGTCGCCTTCCCATCGGACGGGTAAAGTCAAAAACACGCAAAGGGTAATCATCCAAAGCCCTAGGGATTCATCCTCCGAACCCAACAGTGATTTCGGGAATGACACTCATCATACGGATGATGATGATGATGATGATGATGATGATGATAATGACTCGGCTGATGGTAGATCACCGAAAACGAGAACCAGAACCGGAGAAGGTCCTTCATCATCACATGCAGAGATGGCAATCCCACCGTCAATTCCGAAGCCTCGCCCCATCAAGCTGGTGAAATGTGGTGCACTGCTGACATTGCGAATGGGAGACCTCCTGGCAGGGTTAACCAATGGCAACATTGGTGAGGTTGACAATGATGTTGCAATGGAAGGGAGGAAAACATTGCCGGCTCTGAAAATGATGCGGGGAAAGAAAGCAGTGATTGAGCCATCGGCGAGGACCACCCAGAGTAAGTCGACGCCAAAGCCATTAGACAGTACTTCCTCAGGTGACAAGAGCGAGGGGAAGGAAGTGATGTACTTATACCACACTGTCTCCCCTTATGTACATATCCATGTCATGCAATGGGAAGTAGGTTATTGGTGCACCAGTGTAGAAAGCTGATTTCCTGCTGGGCTCAGCAGAAATCGTACTACCTAGACAACAAATATTTAGGTAGATCTTAGCACGACCTAGTCTGCTATACTTGCAAGCAAGTGTGTTCGATCCTAAAGGGATTGCTAATTGGTATTAGTAGTAAAAATGTGTCAGTAATGCAAATAACAGAATGTCCGATGGTGCGAAACGATGTCCAAAGGTAATCCGATGATGTCCAAAGGTACTTATCCAATGTCCGAAGCCAAAGTGTGATGTCCGAGATTTCGGACTTTCGGACTTCACGATAATAGGTCGGAAACTTTATAACGAGTGTCGGATTGCGAGCGGTATGTGCGAGTATAATGAGTGACGGAGTATGACGGTGAACGAATGGTAATATTTCGCAATTCAACTAAGAACTACGAGAATATTCTGGGTGATCCGCAGAGTCGGGAAACAGCTCCCAACTACTGGATGATGATTGCTACGGGTCACTACAGAGTATTTAAGTAAGTATGTAGAAATTCGGAAAACTACAGGTGAAGATAGTAGCGATATATTTCGGGTCCAATGTCCTATGTAATAAGACACGAGGTGCTGCAGACATGTAATAACACGGTCCAAATGTCAGAAAACATGCATGGAAATAACTACTGCACCTAGTGAGGCTAGTTCAGATGGACAAGACACGGGATGGACAAGTGCGCTGTGAAGTGCGATCAGGCCGATGCGATGTCCGAAGGTCCGATGCACCGGATCCTGATACGGAGTGGCTCGGACATGTGCGAAAGTGCGTCACACATGTGCGCATATGTTTCGGGTGTTGACATGAGTATGGAAATACGTGGTTTTGAGCCCAATGCCGCGACCATCGCTACACCGGGTAAACCGGGAGGCCTGGTTGATCACATTGAGCCAGAGGTGAATGATCTGTGAGATTTGAGTGACCATGGATGATTAGATTGTCATCATATCAATTGATAAACTCACCGGAAATTTGAGAAAAGACCTCCAGACCATTGGATGACACAGAACATGATTCTGGGCCATCAGCCAGCCCAAGATTTAATTGATCTGAGGATGTCTGGTAAATTGATAAGGTATGATGGATGTTGAACATACCTGTTGACATCCGGGACACGGTTGATTCATCCACATCCATTGAGTTATATTCAGTGACCAGAGGGTCATTGAATCTAACTGTAGCAGGGGAGTTCATGTTCTGTGATGAACTGATTATTGATAACTTCGAAGTTGAACACAAGGCGCCGGCAATTGCCAAAAGTTGAACCACGACCAAACAAGGACAAACAATCAACGAAATTTTACATTGTTAATCACTGATCTTGTTTTTACTGAAACATCATCCTTGTGATAACTGATTTCAACCTGAATACAACTTGATTTCTACCTGATCTCAACACTTTCAACACTTTCAATTGAAATACCATGTCTACTCCAGTTGACACCTCTTTGACCGGCCTCAAGGAAATCACTGCCAAGATCATGGCCATCGTCACCGGCACTCGGCAGCTTCCTCCGGGCCACAGCCACTTTTCTCTGACAACCCAGGTCAGCACACTCGTGGTATGCAGCATTGTCATATTTTGTCCACTTCATTTTTTTCATCATCCGGGTAGGCCGATGCGGTCTGGCAATATGGGAGTGGTCCCTACCTTCCGGGTCTCGTGTGTTCGTGCTCGAGGGAGTTAATTCATGTTTGGGGCATGACTCCTCAGGTCTGGCCCAACTGGCACAGCATTGGGTACAACGATACCCATTTGTTGATGCACCCCTGGCACAGCAAGGTTCTTGCCTGGGAGGAGTTAGGTGATCACACTTTTGATCTCCTGGTCGTGTCCGGTCCTTCAGTAGGTCCAATTCCTGTGGATCTTCCACCCTCACCTGTCATCACCGGGCCTTCTACCAACCCTGCCTCCGAGTCCCAGGAGAAGGGAAAAGGTAAGGCAGTTGTCCCGGACCCGGAACCAGAAGTGGAAGGGAGTCGGAAGAGGAAGTCTCCAATGATTCTGGCACTTCCCTCCCAACCCCCGAAGTCCACTATGAAGACTTGGAAGCGGGCGAAGACCACCGGCCTTGCCAAATTCAAGGTGTTTGTTGAGTCAGAAGATGAGGAGGACTCAGTCACTCAGGTATGTCCTCTGGTTCATTGTTTCATTGTCTTACTCATTTTGTAGCCGATTTCATGTGGGGTTCCGGAGGTCGTCCTCCCCCGGCTCTCCCCAGATGTTGCAAGGACATCTGGATCACCTCGGTCACCCCGGAGCCCAAAGAAGAAACCCTTCGGGCCTGCTATGGTAAGTCGCACATTTGCATCCGGCACTCGGGTGAGTCCTTACAATGTGCCAGGCAATTGCCGGCAAATGTCCAGAGGTCATCGAGCCCCCTCAGGCAACTCCCGAACCTCCGGTAGAGGCACCCCCAGTCATCGACGCTGGTGATATACTCATTCCCGGACCCGTAAGTACACCATTGAGACTTGGTGTGTCTATGAACTGATGTCTTGCACAGAATAACCCTTGCCAGGCTTGCCACAAGATGGAATGGCCCTGCGCAACTCGGTTTGACAAGAGGACCGGTGCCCCATGCATGTCCTGTGTCTACTGCACCACCAAGAAGATCAAGTGCATCTCCGTGAGTATGGGAACCCCACTGAAATGTGTTCGAGGTCAATCTGTCACCTGGACCACCAGGAGGACCAGATCCAGGACCCCTTCCAAAGCTCCCTCCAAAGCTCCGGCCACCTCGCAAACCACTGGCCGGATGCAGAGTCAATCTCGGGTCTCTTCCGTCACTCCCAGTCCATCTGGTGCCCAAACACCAAAGGTGCAAATACGCGGTCGCAGCAAGACTGTCACTGCTGCCAAGGAACCTACACCTGCACCAGCTCGTAAGTCACCCGAATTTTCTATGTCCATCTGACATAATGTTCCACCTGTAGCAGTCCCATCTTCGACTTCCAGAGTTCCTCGTTCGGCACTCAATGTGCCAATGCCGGATTTGCATGCCATGGCAATGGCAATTTGGGAGGGTGCAGCTTGAATTGCCACTATCGAGGAGCGTGTTGTTGAGCAGGATGCTAAGATTGACACCCTGCAACACCTTCATGAAGGCCTTCGACGTGAAATCATCCTCCAGCACCCAACATTTCCACTTCCAGATGCCCAAGGTGATGCAACATCATTTTTGCTTCATCAACCCATCCCTCCGGCCATGTCAACCCCTGCATCCGCACTTCCTCCTCTCATTGACCTGTCTATGGAAGGGATGGAGCCCAACCCCCCCAGCCTCCAGGATGAGTCTGTCATTGACGGACTCATATTTGAGCTCAACCAAATTCATCCTGAGGTTTCACAGATGCCTGGCAAAATTGTGAAACTGGATGATCTGGGCAATCTTTTACCAGAGTATGATTCAGTTGAAGAGATGGATGTTCAAGTGAAGGGTGAACCTTCTGGTGAGGATGTTGACATGACTACATAATTAAATAGTCATAGATGTATATGCGATGTTTTCAATCAATGTTACCTTTGTTATCATTGACTTATTGATTCACCGAGTGCCGAGTCGAGGCCTGGTCGCCACATCATTCGAGGTTTTTGACAGTGGAGGTGTATGGAAGATGTTAATTGGCAATCCTCTGTTGGAACAACTCAGCGCGGTACACGACTACGCAACAGACCAGATTTCTCTTCCTTCTTCTCCTATCCCAGTTATCATTACTAACATGTACAACACATGGGCTAACAAACAGTATGTCTTTGAACTAACCCCACAGGTAACCCAACATCAACTGGACGCATACACGACGGCCTTATCAAACGCAGGAGCGCACATCGTGGTAGCCAACAAACGCCCAGTAATATCCATGGCAACCACACCCTTATCAGACACACCATGTTCACCAGTCTCGTTCCCTCCAGAGTCCACACCGAACACACAAGACGACAAGGAAAATAATGTCTGGCAGGTACACGTGGACACCAACGAAGTCCTGGGTGAAATCCCTGACTTTCCGAAGTCAACACAAACCACCAATGTGTTCACTCGTCATTTGGACCCATTCAAACTGGAGCGGGTAGCAGAAGTGATGCGATCCATCACGATAGGAGAGGATTTGTCAGAAGAACAGAGACAACAGGTGCATGCTCTATGTGAGGAATTCGCTGACACATTTGCTCTGGCAGTTAGCGAAGTCTACCCGGTGACCTTCAAGACCTTCAAACTTACCTTCCCAGAAGGCACCACCTTTTCCACTAAGGTCAACCAACATCTATTAACGCCCCCACAATGAGAATATCTCTATGAATGACTCAACAAGCTTGAAGTGGCCGGTATCATATGGAGGATAGCCCCAGAAGACGTTAAGGCCGCAAGCCCAACGGTGTTGGCCCAGAAGGTGCATGACTCGGAAGGACCGTCTTTCGAGGAACTACTTCACCAAGTCAACGATCAATGTTGACAACACGGTCTACCAGTATGGGACGACTTACCTCCAAGACCACCCCCAATGGAAGAAGGCAAGACCAGAGCAACCGCACCGCCCAAATGGAGGGTGTGCCAAAACTTTGCAGAGATCAATCAAGTGTCCCAGATTCCACCAGTGCCACAAGGGGACATCAGGGCGAAACAGCAGAGATTATGTGGCCATTGATGGGTAAGTATCATCAACTTCACGGCTGGCTTCTATGCGATACCAGTGGACGAGGATACACAGCCCTATCTGTCGTTCTACACAGAAGGAAGAGGGTATGAATGTTACTGCAGAATTCCTTTTGGACTAACAGGAGCACCCACAATGTTTGGAGACATGGCGGCCATCAGTCTTAAGGATCAAATCGGGCTACTCTACGAGCTATACGTTGACGACTCGGGGATGGCAGGCAGCGACTTGATGATAAACTGAAGAGACTCTGTAAGTTCTTCGAGCGAGTCAGGAAAATGAGGTTGTCACTATCACCATCCAAGACACAACTATTCATGAGCGAGGTCGTGTTTGCAGGAGCTCGGGTAGGAACAGATGGCATCAAACCAGACAAGGCTAAGCTGGCAGCGGTAGTCTAGTGGGAAATACCCAATACCGTTCACAATCTTATGCAGTTCTTAGGGCTAACTGGCTATTTCAGGTCCCTCATCAAGGATTACGCGAGAATTGCAGCCCCATTGACAGACTTAGTATGGAAACTGGGAATTCCACCGGGAGGGCCTCAAGTGGGCAATCGCAAGTACCGACAACATCTTCGACTAACGAAGCTATATCAACACTGGGGGCCACGACACACCAAGCCTTTATGGCGCTCAAGAAAATCCTAACGTCCGAGCCTGTCCTCAAAGGCCCTCACTTTGACGGAACTCCCTTTGTAGTGACCACAGACGGTTGCAAGGACGGATATGGTGCTATTCTAGCACAGAAGCACACATCCACCTTGCCATCAGGTAAAGTCGTCACAGCACTGCACCCAATCACATATGCATCCAAGTGCACATCTCCAACCGAAGCTAAGTACAAACCATATATTCTAGAATTCGCTGCGCTAAAGTTCGCACTAGATCAGTTCTCAGACACAATCTGGGGCACACCTGTGGAGATTGAGATGGACTGCCAGGCCCTGCGCGACACCTTACTTAATCCCAGGCTAGGAATAGCCCATGCACAATACACCGCGCACACCTTTCTCTCATTTGCTTGAACCTATCACTAATTCACATGTACAGATTCATGCAGCGTATGTAGCGCAACAGCGCACAGACGCGTTAGCCAGCAACATCGCACACGCCATCCGACGCAAAGCCATATTCAATTGTCGCAGTACTAGGATCGGTCGCAGGAGAAGTGACATTCAAAGCAGGTCAACTAGTACAAAGTTACACAAGCGAAATTGAAGGAAACTTTGCCACTGCGCAGAAGATCCTACCTCGTTGGTCCGCACCTCGATGTGTAGTAACACGAAGGGCCAACTCATATCAGCTATCTACACTTGAAGGCTACCCCATAGCCGGATGGTTTCACTGCTCAAAGACTATGTCTTTTCATACCGCGCACAGGATCCATGTTGGATGAGATGGAGAGAGAGCGAGAGCAGGATGGAGAGAGAGAATCAACAGAGAGCGACATAGAGGTGGCAGATATCGGGATGGATGGCGAGGACGACGAAGAACGGGATGAGGAAGACTAGAAGACACTTTGATGGCGCGTTTCATCAACAACGCTTCGAGTGTGCGACCCCGGGGTGTCGCAAGTCCTGGGGGGGTATTTGTGGTGGTTGGGTTTGGTTTGGGCTTGGTTTGGGCTTGGTTTGGGCTTGATCTATCTGGTTGGGTAGGGCTTGAGGGGACTGTAACTGCGAGGTTATAGGACTTAGGGGTTGTAGAGATTAGGGGTGTTTGGAGTTGTTAGGAGTTCGGGAGTTGCCGAGAGCAGACTTGAACCATTGAAGTACATAGAGATACATTACCTCTACCATATCACAGGTGCATCAGGGCACTTCTGTCACCGTTCCACCATCTATACAGTAAATATTCCACCGCTTTCTCGGCCCACCCGTCTACAAAATTATTCCTGTATGTCAGCCCACCTGGCTATGCAATGTACCTTTACATCGGCCCACCCATCTATACAATGTACCTTTACATCAGCCCACACATCTATATAACAATGATTGCCTCTCATCTCCCTTCAGCCTAGCTGTCTATAATATACATGTCCATCCTACTGTACATATTCCCCGGATGGGCCCACCCATCTCCATCGGTAAAAATATTCATCCCGGCCCATCCGACATCATCGAGCATATATATAACATTGGCATAGATGGGCCCACCTGTCTCCATCGGAAATAATATTCCCCCCGGCCCATCCATCAACATCGGGGATATACATCACATCAGCCCATAGTCCGCTGGCCCATCTTATACGGGATATTATGTAGGTCGGGTGACCCGTATAATATGGAATTTGTCACTGAAGGGGCTCACCGGTTGCCCTCTCCCAAAAGCAGCCTGGGGATCCGCAAGATACCATCAAAAAGAGCAGGAAGATCAAGAACAAAACTCGTGAGAGCCGCATGAATTACGCAGTGTGGCTCAACCTGAGAGCATATCGAGTGACTGTGGATGGTAACTCAGAGTTGGGGTTCGAGTAACCTGAAATGGTCAGTGGGGCATTCTCTGAACTCCTTCAGTATTCCTGATACGACAGTCATTAATTGATATTGACTCAGAGTGTCTGAGTCTGACTTCGTCGCCAACAATTCCTTTTTCGCTATATATCAAAAATGGGTAGAAAAACGCACCTTATCAATCAAGGTCCCTATAATTTGCAGCTTGATGGAACTTGGCAAGGACTCCATGTACCATTCAATCTCACGTGGAAGTATTCACGTAGATTAGCTGTGGCAGTATCATATACGAGGATGACTCGAATTCAAAGTGGTATTTTCAAATGATGATTCAGTGTCTCTCAAAATGATAACCCAAATTAGCATACAACATTGTTATAAAAGTACCTCGGCATTTCGAACTCAGTCACGGTGTGTCTACAATCACTACTACCAGAATGCAAGCTTTCACTGGTCCTTCAAGTTTTGCTAGAGGGCCTCTAACCCTCACCAACGGGACGACTCCTTTTTGCAATACAGGTCATCCTGTCTCATGAAGCATGCGTACCAAACACCGTGCTAGGTCATTGTCATTATCTGACACTAGTGCCCACAGTAACAGTTCATCCGATGACAGTATGAATGCTCCTATAACTCCTCTCCCAATAATCCGCTGTCTATCTCATTACGTGCAACATGAAACAACATGGCAAAAGCTTTACCAAAGGGATGGTCCTACCACATTAGACCGCCGCTATGCTGCAAGTCAACTTTGCCCGCATGATTC
This sequence comes from Suillus bovinus, assembly GCF_016758785.1. Taxonomy (NCBI): domain Eukaryota; kingdom Fungi; phylum Basidiomycota; class Agaricomycetes; order Boletales; family Suillaceae; genus Suillus; species Suillus bovinus. The sequence continues at coordinate 100,980 of NW_024542111.1, read as the reverse complement.
TATGACTTTGGCGGACGTTCAGAAGGTATGTCGATCAATGTACGGGTTGCTGCTTATTAATGAACACAATACAGGGCAAAAGTTCACTTGAACGGTGTAACAATGGTCGCAGCGCTGGGCTCGGAACCAACTATTTTGATACTGATGTCAAACAGTATTTGTCCGATGCACTTCCGACTACCCTGACCTGAGTCCGACAGTCCGATCCCGACCCGACGCACTTTCCAACAGTCCAACGCATGTCCAATCCCGACCCAACATTCCCGCACATCGGACCAGTCCTCCCTATGTCCTGTCCAGTCCCATCTATCCCCACTAGGTGCGCATTTACTCCTTTTGACTTGCTAAGCATTGTATACAGTGTTATTACATGTTTTCTCATGGTCCGCAGTACCACATGTCCTATTACATAGGATTTCGGACCCGAAATATCGCTACTACTCTCGCCTATAGCAGTCCGAATTTCTACATGGTCACTATTTAATATCTAGTACTTCCTACCTATTGCATTACTTACTTTTCCCTACTCAGTAGTAGGATGGAAGTCATTGGATATTAGTAGTACTTGATTGTATTGCGAAATATCTATCCACTAGTTAGGTTACAATCAAGAAGAAGGGAATGCGGATGGCCCGCTTGATAAGAGAATAGCCAAGTCTAGATGAGTCTAGAATTGGCGCTATGGTTACAGAAAGAGAAAAATAAGTAGGGTTAAATGTTATTGTAACAAAGCTCTGGTCATGAAGGAAGCTGATGTTGAATGGAGGCACTTGCATGCTCTAACAACAGCGTGGGAAATTCACGCCATGGAACAATACCAAAAATTTCTTTACTTGGTTCTTGAGGACGACAGTCAAACTTATGCCAACACTGTTTCAGAACCTCTGATTACCTCCATTCAAGAGTTCTCTAATTACAGCACAGAGGACCTCCAAAGTTGCATAGAATACTGCAAGGCCACATATGGCCCTGATGCCATGTCATTCACTGTCGGAGATAGCCAGTTGGATCTCGTCGAGGACATTGCTTGTGCTCATTTTGGTGATGATTCAGAGGAACGCTCGAGTGTCGATGGTTCCACATTTTCGTGTAGTAGTAGGATGTTGCTGAATTCCCCCCAGTTTGATCAATAGCGTAAGTAATTATTATCTTTCCCATGATAGCATAAGTGTGTGCTGATTTTCTATGACAGATTGGGATTTGCAGTAGGGTATGGGCTACACACAAGTCATACACTTCTCTTCTAGCTTTCCCTGTAATAGTTTTATTGTGCTTGTGTGCTTGTTTCTACACTGTCTACATCATGGTAGGTAGTCGTAGGCTCATCTACTATCATTAGTTACCAGCAATTCATGTTACAGTACTAGTTATTTATTCTAAAAACCTGAATGGATGTATGGTATCATTCATCAAAGCATCATGACTGAGAGTACTAATCAGTTAAGACAAGTGACCTTGAAAGACTTATGGCAGCCTGTCACGGTGTCATTTGTGACGTACTGGTGTGTTCGTATCTGAGTCATTCGACTGAGTCTACAGTAATGACACGGACTCATTACTCACTTGTTAATATTGCCTCAAACTGTCAACCATTGTCTGTTGGACAAATAGTACTGTTAAACTTAAGTCCTACCAGCACGGTCACCGCCAACTTGTACTGCCATATTCAAATCAGACCTAGCGTGACCGTGTGACACTTTGCTTTCACACATTCACTTCATCATCACTCCCTCAGGCAATCTCAAAACATTGTACTACTCATCATCTGCAACCATGGTGAATTTACGAATCTTCCATTCTGAATGCGTATTTTCTACTAATGTTATCCTAACATTTACTAGGTGAAGAGTGGACTCTTGGGCATGCTTATCGGCAGTGTTCTCGGCTTCAGCATGCATATGCGCCTGCAGAAGCTCAAGTTTTGTCACATCACGTAGTTTGCAGGTTTAGGACTTCCAGCCTACTCGCTACCAGCGTGATGACTGCCAGGGGAGGTGACTGCTAGTCTGGCTTCAGCATGATGCACTGCGTTCAATGGGCATCAAATTTATTTAACTCCAAGTTTCAATTTGAAGTCCAAAACTTTGAATGATTTGTCTTATTGGACCATCTCAGAGAGTCACTGTCACGGTATGCATTGCATTTATCATTGAATTTCATTCCTAAGCACACATCTATTCAGGCGTGGGCACAATGACTCGGACTCGAGCATGGTTCATATTCAAGTTCCCTCTCTTCGAGGACCCATATTTTTCGGTCATTTCCATTACCGAACTCAGGGTCAGCCACGTACTCATACTAGTAGTATGCTCGCCGGTGTATGCAGTCACTAGCCTCGGACTCAGGCTTTTTTTATCAGTCACAATTAGTATTTGTTGCCTCTTGCACTCTCAACAATCTGCCATTATCTCTTATTGTACCCTACGTGTATTGTGAACAGTTCTCTGCTTCCGAGTCACAATCTTCAAATGTGTGGCTAGCTACAATTCCTGTTTGGTTCACGATACAACCCCACCCAAAAATGGACCTCAATGCTCCACACTGTTCGCAAACTTTGATTCAGGGTTGAACCATCTATTTCGGTAGAACTGGATTGAACTGGAACACAGCATCACAGGAACTTCAAGAATGGTAGTGGGAAAGTTACCTCAATATGACGGTCAGTATGCATTTGGAAATTTGCCTTTTCTGAGGGACGCCTCAAAAGTCCTTTTCCCTAGATTGGCCTTGAAAATGAAATATTTACAGACCCGGGGTCTTGCTAATTGCCACTAATTCCAGCCACATGCATTGAGGCTCAAATTCAATTTATCGGCATTCTGCCCCTCGCTCTCAAAATCTCCCAGCCCCACTAAGGATATGTGGCATGTCCCCATTCTCGAACATTTCTCAAAAGGGCAAATACCAAGCATCAATGCTGTGCAAAAGTCACATTGTTGATCGCTCGGTAAATTTTGCAAATGCGCCCAGACTAGTAGGTAAGGTTTATCATCGTTATTCAATACATACATTGCATTGACTTCGTAGAGAGCCATCTCAACCGCACCATGACCGCAAGCTCACTTACCTCAAGGTAAGTAGCGGCGATCAATCTCAAAGACCGCCCTTTTGAGCTATGTCAAATGGGAATTTAGGCAAGTGAATGCTTCCCGTCCATCAGAATGCAATCTTTCTACAGGGGTTCGACAGAAGTTAAGTTGTGTGAAGTAAACTGATGCAGAGCCTTGAAGGAGCCATGACAACTAATATCTAGTAATAGTGTCCAGCATTTCATTATTGGCCAACACGCGCGAGGTCCCATCAAAACTGAAGTTCAATCTGAGCCTGGGGCTAACATAGAAATCCTGTTAGGCCTCCCACTCTGAGTCGTAGTCTCGCAACTCTACGACATTTCCACTATCGCTAGCGTGGCTCGCCCTCCAACTTGAAACATCACAGGTTACAAAAGTTACTACTACTAGTAGGTGAAAGTTCTATCCTACTCCGGTCAAATGAGCAACAGTCTAATGTGAGTCAGGTCAACAGCCTGACTCGAAGCACTAGTATCAATGGCAGACCCATCTGAGTCATCCGAGTCTGACTTGCCAAGCTGGTCCCCGCCAACCTCCAACTCCATAGAGCCCGTATTCGATGATTGGTATCAATCATTGTATGCAAACCGATTGCCACCCCCACCGCTGGGCCAACCATCTAACTCCGTGCCTCAAGAGCTTGGCATATCAGTAGATGTTAGAAGCAGTGTGAGCACACATGACAGTAAGTTTAGATCTCATTGTGATATTTCTGTTGTTCTCATTCAAATCTCTCAATATATAGCGTTAGATGACCATGCCATGACATTTGGAGGAGGCAGCAGCGACCATGTCAACTTTGACATGTCACCCAGGCTGTCGCACTGGCCACAGGGCCAGCCCCCCGCCATGATGAATAGGCAGGCTGTTGTCTTTGCAACACCCCCACCATCATCGTTCCGATATCCATTGAATAGCCATGTTCAACAATCCCTATTCCTTGAGTCACAGGCGCCTGTGCCAGGCACAAGTCAAATTGCCTCAGAAACACCACTTCCATCACTGTTCTCTAATTCACAGCACTTTAATTCTCAACATGCTGTGTCTGCTACGCTGTCGCAGTCGCAGGCACCCATGGGTACCAGGCATATTATCTCCGAAATACAGTCACTACCATCATTCCCAGGTCCAAACTCATACTCCAACTCTAATGATCAATGCATCGCCTCCAGCAGCCACGTTGTCCCCCTTCCGGTGTCTCTCGAGTCGAATCACATCCACTCTTTGCATACTGGCCCTTCACTGCAGTGGAAAGCGCTCTTAGGCACCAGCACCCCAAACTTCGAGGTGCCACCCAGGCTGCTGCAGGAGTTTCATTTTCAGAACTTTTCACAGGCACCAACGAGCAACAACAGCTTCAATTTCGAGTTGCTACCTCGTATTCCGTCATCATCACTTACATTGGCGCATGAGCTCAATGTTCAGAATACAGGCTCAGACGGCCCATTAGCAGGCAGCAGCGGCCGTCGCACTGTAGACATTCAGAAACACCGGTTCTCTCCATTGCCAGGCTCCAGTGACATGAACTTCACCGCCATCCAGGACACCATAACTGAAAAATTAGGTCATGCCAGGTGCGCGAATGTAAAATATAAGAAGCCCACCTCGAAACCCCTGAAATTTATTCTGTTCAAACATGCTGCTCCACGCGAAATACCACTATACACGGAACCGGTGTTGGAATCAATCATGGTGGCAGTGGCGACACTCGATGAAATGAAGGCATATTCTCACAACCATATGTCCATGCTTACCTTTCAGAATGGCTTTTTTTGAACTGAAGTTGAAGTCTCTGATATGGCTAACAAAGCACTAGCTGCTGCTGCTGTTAAACACCCCGGGGGTATTTCGTTTGTACTACAACTTTATTCCATGACTCACCAAGGAAATATGATAGGGAACCTTGATAGGTGGAAGACGTCTCAGGATGGCACAAGCTTTATCAACAAATTGAAGTGCATCTCCAAAACGATTTGGGCAGACTTCGAGAAGTCCACTAACATCTTCGTCTTGCCCGCATATGAGCTATCTCTAAACCCAATGCACAGCAAGGAACAGAATGCCACATTGCATATCGCTCACACTGAAACTCTCTTGACTAATCACACATTTCTCGATGCATGGATTATGGTTAGTTGATTACTGCCCACATTACTCTCATTGATTCTGTTTCAGCTGTTGGACAACAAGAGTGGGCAATTCAAGTGGTTTTGTGTTCCATTTGGGCATGGTGTGGTTGTCGCCTTGATTGAATACATGTTGGTGACCATGGGATATTCCTGGTCAATTTCCTTTGGCGAAAGCGGCTGGCAAAAACGTCTCCAAAACACCATCACTGCTATATCGACAGTGTATCATTCAGCGTTGCTGAAATTCAAAGGTGACTCGGGCTGGATTGAGGCTGGTGCCCCAGATGACACACAATATCTACTTTTCGTACAGCGCATGTCCTTATTGTCTGAAGCAGACAAGTGGATGTTCGAGCAGTTATTAGATGGGGTCTGTCAGGCTCTTTCACCTTGATGTACACTTTGTATTGTAAATTTGTTCTATCAATGCTTGGAACCCCGGTTGTATGTTAATTGCTATTAACTTGGGTGTATTTTTATTTATACTAAGCTAATGGGTCGTGTGATTCCCAGCGTCGTTATGAACGACATGACAATTGAGTTTGAGTATGTCTCAAATACTTCCATGTTGAGTGGGCATGACTTGCGCTGGTCGTTGGCAGCCGTGACCAGTGTGTTTTATTCACGTGTTAGGGTCCATGTTTTGGGCTCTGGTTGCTCCTATAGTGGAGTAGGGCTTACTTAGCAGGCAACTTAGGTTTCTGAGGTCTTCCTTCTCTTTAACCTTTCCTGTCGCCTTGCTAGGTGAGCTTGTCGTTTAAATTACTCAAACGGCCCTCTTTCTAACCTTTCACATCACTTTGCTAGGTTAATTGCTATTAACACCGTGACTACCAAGGTCGTGCACAAGATCCTCGGTTGAGTTTTCCCGGTGGCCCGATATGCCATCATTGAACTACTCGTATGTTTTTAGGTAATTGCTATTTTAAGTGTCCAATGTCCATCGCTAATGTTGATACTATATTGTAAGTTGTTCTAGTCTATAAGGTGAGTGTCACCATTTTTTTAGTTATTTCTTGACTCTGATGCTTTCCTTTATTGGTGTATGCAATGTTTTAGGCAGCTGTGTTTTCCGGTACCTGGCAGCCATTAAATAAAGCGAAAGCTGCAGCCTGAAGTCATCCGACTATCCCTCGTCTCTCACTGCTTCCCCTTGATTTTTTCTTCCCTTCCTTAGGCTCGTCATCGAAACTCATGTCCCAGGTGGAAGATAACTCGCAACCTCCAGTGTCATCCCAGGCAGAGGGAAACCCACTACCTTCAGTGTCGTCCCAGGTGGAGGGAAACCTGCGACCTCCTGCATCATCCCTGGCAGTGCCGACGTGTGAGATTGTTTGCCAGAAGTGTAAAATTGCTGAATTAGAGGAGAAGTTGCAAGTTCTTGAGTCAGGAGCAGGTAATGAAACAAAGGTATAGTGCCACCGCTCATCGTTACATCCAATCTGGTGCGCTTACCATTGTCAGAGAAACTAATTACTATATGTCGAAAGGAAGAGCTATCAGACAGATAGTGATACTATTTGATAGCATCGAAGATTTGATCTGCGAGAACGACAGGAGATGCGACAACTGATGTGACTCCTGAGTCTGTTTCATTTCTGTTTTGTGAATGTTACTTACGGATTTTTTGACAAAGGCAGGATCATTTGCAAAATGGATATGTGGCTCTTAACATCGCCCTCCCTTGGTTTCACCCAAGGGCTTCAGAGATGGAGTTTGACGATTATGCTCGCATGTTGAAACAGGTACGCTTCACCATTCTCAATCAATGTCATTGTTACAAGAACATCTAGATGCTTGGGCCCCTACCATTTTTCTCCTCATCCTCCTCGTCTCTGCCCTCGCATCACACCCTTACCCCGACCTTACTCTCATTATCCTCGTCATCCTCGCATTCCCCTTCACCCTCTACCTGTCACTCCAGCAGAGCCAGTACATCTGGCCGGACCCTTTCTCTGATGAAGCATACCCATGCTCCGTTCCACCTCCTGACTAATCCTGTAGATAGTCCCCTTTGCCTTTACCACCTGGACAGTAACCTATGATACGATGCACACCACATCCCCTTTACCCTGTTCCCTTTCTTGATCTATGACTCAGTGCACAGTTGCATGTTCTGCTTATATTTAGCTCTGCAGTTGCACGGTTGTGCCCCTGCTTGTTTCACTTCCTGTTTCTGTTCTTTGACTCAGTCCTTATCTGCATGTTCCAGTTCGCCTGTGACTCACCTCAAATGTGCCTTCCTTTTCTAGTATCACCCTTTGACCAACTCCCTTTCCGGTAGTACGAGTTATCACCCACTAATATGTGTCCTCTCCTCTATATAAACTTGCTACCATGTATCTAATCCCCTAACTTGAATCTACTTGGTTCTTCACCTCCTAATTTTAACAAGAGTGATTCCTGCAGCCTAGCCAGCTGTCTATATTCTACCTTCTTATCTGCTCATCGCAGATAAGTCTATAGTCTCGGTCTTTACTCATCGACTTCGTCGTTGAGCAAAGCCCCTGTTAACTAGTCGGACTTCTGTCCTTCTAATTAACACAGATCTTATGATTAACCTTCGGATGTTGTAAGCCTTGGCAGATACGCTTATCGTCGAGCCCCGCTTGACATAAGCTACCCGATTTGGACATAGGCGTTAAACCTTGCTTGCCGAAGCCTCGCCAAGCAAGACTCCTAACTTTGGGCTAGCCCAGAGATGTCCTTGACCATTGATGACACACACTCTGTGTGAGCGTCGCCAACAGATACTATCCAAGTCCGTAACAGTCATTGTATTGAATTGTTGTTCAGCTTAGGCAGGGGGCCAACAGCGCTCGAGGAAATGACACGTCGAAGCTCAAGACTCTCATTGCTGATTGGGTCAATCACGAATTGAAGCCCAATCCCTTGATAGACCCTGAGGATAAGTATACCTGTGGATTTGTCAACGATGCATCTGGCAGACTACTCTGTCTAACTGAGCTGGACTGGACTAATCCAACATAAGTATTGCATGCACTGGATCTTTCCCAGTACTAACTATCCATCAGCATTAGAGCAGGAATTAGGGATCACACAGATGGCTGTGTAGTAACGGAAATGTCCTGGCCAGCCTTCCTTTACGAAGGATACACTGCTGATCTGAACAAGCTGGAGGAAGGCCTGTTCAAAAGCAAGCTTTTGGTTCAGGTTTGTCATGCCTCCTTACCTCTATAGCTGAAATGAGATCTCATGTTTTACAAGCCTTCAAAGCGATATTTACATCTCCTTCTTCTGCAAAGGAGGTATCCGGCGATGGTGATGGGGCCAACGTCATTGAAAATAACAGACGCGCAAAGAAGGATTTTTCTGGCAAGAAAGTAAAAACACATGTGGCCCAAATCATCAAGATGCAGAAAGTCTCACCTTGTTCCATTGCATATGTAGCATGTCAGGTAAGTTATTGCTATTTTCGTTGGTTTCCCAGCATTAACAATATCTCAATCTTGTAGTTACAATTCTCACTTTTGTCTGTGAACTCATGGCACTCAGTTGACGGTGACTTCGACTATGTACAGTTCTGGTGTAATATTGTGGATTTCTTTGAAAAGGCCCCTGGCTGAACAGCGCAGCGCAATATCAACTGACTCCTTACATGGTGGACGAGGTATAGGGTTAGCCTTTTTTCTAAGGTGTTAGCTGATTTTTATTTGTTAGGAAAGTTTTCAGAACAAGTCATCGTGCAGAACTCAGTGAGACAGCCAAGGCTCAGATGTCTGTAAATGCTCTCATGAAGCAGAGGGCGCAACTAGATGATGCCCTGTTTGATTCAGACTAGTTCAGATGTTTGCCGGTCATAGACTAGTATTAGCTTATCATAATGTCATGATGTTTGAGCCTTGCACTCGCATGATAAGACAACAAGATATGAAGTTGTATATACCTCACACATTGGGGGTTTCAATGTTTTACCTGTTGCATTTCAATCAAAAGCAGTTCTGGACCTGGATAGATCATTCCGGACCTAGCCTAGAGCGTTCCAGGGCACTGTGATGATTAATTTACAAATTACAAAACAAGCTATAGCTGGTGAATTCCCGTATTTGTGTTTCATGGGATGAATAGAGGAAACACCTCGTGATGAGCACTAAACATACCATTTGACCGACAATGTGAGATAACATCCACTGTAAAACATATTGAAACGACAGACCCAATTATGGCATGTGGCATAGTTACAACATTCTCTTTGTCTATGGCACATCCGATGATTGCTGAAGCATGGTTCCACGGCACACAATTAGCAGAGAACTGCGAGGCGCTGGTGACCTTGCAATATGCCCAGAATAATGGCCCCACTTGTGACACAGGAAAAAGGCCAGATCCTCTGTCCACGCACACATTGAGAATCACTGAAGTAGACTGTGAAGCGACAGCAAGTGTGAAACATAGCGAAATGACAGTCGTGCTTCACGAGATTTGGTAAATCAAGGTATTACCTCAATCTATGCAAACCTCAGTAATCACTGAAACAGAGTATAATGACACCCGATTTAGCAGAAAATGGCTCGACATATATCACAAATACTAACGACCTGCATATCACTGTTCAAGTCCTAGGATACGGATTGCTCAGCTCTATTGGTGTGTGCTTCATATCAAACGTAGAACACACATTGCTAATAGGCTGATCCAAATACCTAATTGTGCCAAGCCATGACTTTGTCATTGAATGGAGGAACTATGTCACAATAGTCGCAAATGTACATGTACAGGAATGCTCCTATATAGGGAAAAAATACTCGATTATATCGACAAGTGACACGATGTGTAAGATACTTACTGGAGAATAAGTGGTATCTCATGGCAAGTTATGACCAATTGTTGACAAGCCCCAGGCCAAGATACTAAATGATAAAGATACAGCATTCGTGCCAAGCTACAAATTCCTGGTAAATAGCACAAATGGATTACAGCAGTCAACCATTAGAGACTCATGAATAGGTTGTGTGGAAAGTCGAAGCAGGAAATAGGTTAATTGTTGCTCGATTGACAAGCACATCTCAGTTGATGCATCAAGGTATCACATTTTCCCACAGCTTGCCAACCAATATAAAGCAGACTACCATTAGAGAATCTAAGAAAGGGTGAAATGTACTGGCACTGCTTTCGTGTTCCTCTTGCATGGGATGGTCAGAGCAAATGATTAAAAATCTGCAGCAGCAAATTATCGATTCTCAGCCAACCAGGGTGCAAATTGTCATTTCCACAAGAGAACACACAATTTTGTATGGAGTGGTCATAAAATTCTTGGGGAGAGCAAAACTATCCATGTAAAACAGGCGGTCAGAAGTTCTGAAGGAGCATATCAACTTGTTCTCATCTGATTGATGCACAGATCATTGGTGTCTGCGAGATACTGACTTTTGAACATACCTCCCAAACCGTGGACCTTAGTCCCAATGGGGCGCCTGTGGCTTGTTGATATCAACCATGAGACTTCGCCTCACTTGCTGGCTCAATCATGAGTGTTACAAGAACATCTAGACGCTTGGGCCCCTACCATTTTTCTCCTAATCCTCCTCGTATCGGCCCTTGCATCATACCCTTACCCCGACCTTACCCTGGTCATCCTTGTCATCCTCGCATTCCCCTTCGCTCTCTACCTGTCGCTTCAGCAGAGCCAGTACATCTGGCCGGATCCTTTCGCTGATGAAGCATACCCATGCTCCATTCCACCACCTGACTGATCCTGTGGACAGTCCCCTTGCCCTTACCGTCCGGACAGTAACCTATGATATGATGCATGACACATCCCCTTTGCCCTCTTCCCTTTCTTGATCCCTGACTCAGTGCGCAGTCGCACATGCAACTTATAGATAGCTCCGCAGCTGCACGATCGTGCCCCTGCGCGTTTCACTTCTTATTTCGACCTTTGACTCACTTTCTTATCTAGCACGTTCTGCCTCGCCCATGTCTCAATGCGAACGTGCTTTCCTTTTATGGTTATGCCCTTTACCGATTGCTTCTCTTGGTAGTACAAGTTATCACCCACTAATACTTCTCCTGTCCTCTATATAAACTCGCTACCATGTACTATATTCCCTAACTTGAATCTACTTGGTTCTTGACCTCCTACTCTCACCAGAGTGATCCTTTCTGCCTAGCCAGCAGTCTATATTCTATCTTCTTATCTGCTCTTCGCGGATAAGTCCTTAGTCTCGATCTTTACTCATCGACTTCGTCGTTGAGCAAAGCCCCTGTTAACTAGTTGGACTTCTATCCTTCTAATTAACGACGATCTTACGATTAACCTTCGGGTGTCGTAAGCCTTGGCAGATACAGCTCATCGTCTAGCACCCGCTTGACGTAAGCTACCCGATTTGGACATAGGTGTCAAATCTTACTTGCCGAAGCCTCACCAAGTAAGACCCCTAACCTTGGGCTAGCCCAAGGATGTCCTCGACCGTTGACGACACACGCTCTGTTTGAGCATCGCCAACAGATACTATCCAAGTCGTAACAGTGAGCCGCATTAATTTATGTGTTTTTGGCTGTTCGAACACCTGTGCGCATCAAGTAAGAACTCTGCTTTCCTCTAAAAGGTCAAATATGACAATGTGATCACCAGTAGCAGAATTATACTGAAGCTGGTGATTACCTGCTATATAATGTAATATATATCTTTCTCAGGGCTCCCTCAATTCACTGATGTTGTCCCTTGAGATGAACCTGTACTGAGATGTTTTAGGGTGCCTTTGAGTGTGTATAAATGTGTTTCAAGCTCAAAGAGGGATGACCTACCAGAGTACACTCATTGCATGGTGCGGGAGCCCTGCATCATTGTGACTGAGTGGCAGCTAGGACAGGTGCCCAGTGGAGGAGCGCATGTGCTAGGAAACTTTTCTCTGTTCTTGAACGCAGGAGATTGGTCCTGGCCCACAAGTTACAACACTGGACAGCATCAATTTCTGCCTGTGCATATTCTGTACCTTGGGATAGAGTAGCATTGCCAGAATAAAAGATGTCAAGATGATACTGTCCTACCGGGCTAACAATTGTTAAAAATTCACTAAAGCAAGATGCAAAAGATATCTTATGATGTCAGCTCCACATAGATCCTCACTATACTACGTGGTCAAATCCTTTTGTCGGTGGCTGACTCAGGTAGAGTTGAAGATCTTCTGGAAGAAGGTGTTCTGAAATGAATGAATGCGTAGAACTGCCACTTTGCCAGCAACCATCTGTTGGGACCCAAAATGACACAAACTCACTATTTAGCCTTACTATTTGCTGTTTGGTCCAGTACAATAGTATTTCACAAGCCTACTCCATCAGTAACCCAATGAGTCCTTGACATGGTAGGGATTGCTATGGTAATGAAGTATGATAATGCTACCGCTCTCCAACGCTGTAGAAACACAAGTAAACTTGCTTTACAATGAAATAGACATGGATGGTACAAAAATATAGATGTACAACTGAGGTTTGTCACGAGCGTGTAGGGGAGTGCAACGACAGTAGCAAAGTGATAGTAGTACACTTGTCTCAACCTTGTGGTGAGTTTTTGTTTGTCGCTACCTTGATATTGTAGGGATGGCAATGTAATGCAGTGTAATTACACTACCGCACTGTAACACCATTCATCTAACAAAAAAGTTTATTCATGAGGAAATAGATATCAATATTACACAAATAAAGGTGTATATTTGGAATTTATCATGGCACTGTGGAATTGCACGACCATGGTAGCGAAGGGATAGCAGTGCACCATTGGTGTACCTTGTTGGGGTGCTGATTTGTCTCCAATTTTTGCTTGGAATTGTATGACTATTCAAGGCTTTCCGATGGAAAGCGGCTTTTGCACAGGTTGACAGAACTAGAGTACTGTGCTAATTTTCAACGAGGGCGTGACACAATGACATGCTACCATCACACAAGACCAGAGATACCGCCCAAAATGCACCAGCCTCATTGAAGGTCGTTGTTGTCCCTGATTTTTGCTTGGAATTGTATGACTATTCAAGGCTTTCTGATGGAAAGCGGCTTTTGCACAGGTTGACAGAACTGGAGTACTATGCTAATTTTCAACGAGGGCGTGATATGCTACCATCACACAAGACCAGAGATACCACCCAAAGTGCGCTAACCTCATTGAGCATCAATATACCGACTAGTCCTTGGATTACTATTGTAAGTAAGCATAATATTTCTACCGCACCACAACACTATCTAAGACTGAGTTACACGAACTAAATTTCTTTTCGCATTCCTTTATGACTTCCTGTGCCGGAGACACAATGCATCACCAAAAGTCCAAAAACCTGATACTGCCTGATTAGGTCTCTGGTCACACAATTTGGTAGCTCAGATATGACAGGCATAGATCACTAAATACAACCCCCAAGCAAGGCTCAGCAGGCCAACTCAGGGAGTGGAAGAATAGGTCAATCATGATCATACCATATCAGCATGATATACTACGATATGCTACACACAGTGCCTGGTATGACTCACATATCTTACAATAATTGTTATCATAAAGGCTTGTTACCATTCCTTACACATGATTCAACAGATCCAGATCCATCACAATAAAATTTGGGTGGATTTCGCAAGCAAGTTATTTGCCTTGTGTTATTGCTTTGATTTTTTTTGAAGTCCTGTGTTATTATTTGTTTGGTCGATGCTGAAATGAACTGAAAAAATCATCAAATGCTCCACAATTTTACTATCATCACCAATTGACGCCAAAATCTGCTGCAACTTCGACTACCTTGCCCTCAACAACTCTTCTGCTTGCTGTTCATTGTTCATATCCACCATCCTTACCACCATGGCCCTGCTAGATCTTTTGACCCCTCATGCCTGAGTTCAAGCGCTGGAGGAGCCACAAGTCTTTCAGCCTGCACCACATGGCACATACAGCATCTTTAATGGTTCATGTCTACGCTGACTCGCTAATTCTGTGGGTATGAGTAGTATTTGCTTTGCACCATGTTTTTTTAGTAAACCTGATGTGTGTGATCCATCTTTTGACCTGCTTACCTGATGCTAATGATTCTACAGCTGTGTCTCGCTTTCAGTCTGTGTGTGACCTCGTCCTTTGGCCCGCTTACCTGCCACTGATGGTGCTGTGGCTGTATCTTGCTCTCAGGATGTGCATGATCTCATTTTTTGACCTGCTTACCTGACACTGATGCTGCTGCGGTCATGTTCCACTCGCAGGATGTGGATGACCTTGTCTTTGATATTTTGTTTTCACTTATTCTCACTGTGCAAAGGTATGGATTTTATATATCCTATTTTTTTTTTCATTTGTAACTACAAAATTTTAGGTAGTACCTGCGGGTGCGTGTATAGGTTTTCCCTGAATATGGGTGCAGGTATGACTTCTGCTACCCAGGGGTTTAGTCACCCCATCTTTGGGCCATGCGCAGGAGGTATTCTAGTTTGCCTCTTGTTACCTACTTTTGTCTTGTTACTGTAGTACTACTAGTAGCAGCTTAATAATGATATCTTATTTAAATATTGTATAATCAGTCTGATAAGGTGCCAGGTGTATGCTATCAGCACAGCAGAACTGAGATGTATCCAGCATATGACGAGATATTCAGCAGCATGATGGCTGTTGAGTGCAAAGTCAGTTTTAGGAGCGGACAATATCAGCACAACATTGAACCTGTTAGTACCTGGCTGTCATGACGGATGTGCTGGGGAATGTTGTCACATGAGCTTATCTTAGCTTACCATATCTACTTTTTGGACTTTTGGTGATGTGGGTGTTGGACTCTATGGCTAGTACAAAGGACCTACAATACCCAATGAAGACCTCTGACACCTCTGTAGAAGCACCTAAGACGAAACCCTGGTAGTAGTGTATTACAAATAACAAAATGTAGGATGCGCTACTGGTGGTTCAACAAACCAGTAGAAGGAGGATGAATACTATTTACCAGTGCTGCAAGCTCGGTTGTTACAGAAACTAACCAGCCCGACCCAGTGGTGTTGCCCTTCCTCACTAACTGACCACTTCCGCTACTAGTTCCATGATAGCCTTGCGAATACAAGATTATTTTCGTCCCCTGTTGCTTTGTATAGGTGATTTCATGCTTGCATTTCTGGCAAGCGAATCAGATCTCATCCAGTGTGGATACATTGTCAACGGTATATGCGATAGGTTTGCCCTGTTTTGTGACTTTCTTCCTTCCCCTTCCCAGAGGCCCGGCATCATCAAATCCTCCCCAGATATCTCCTCATGTGGTTTCTGAGTGAGAATAGACGATGACTTCTACATGTTCAAACTTGATAGGGAGGTGTTCCAATTCTGTGACCAGTTTTGACATTGACAACCTGTGCTTCTCAGCCTTCTCCATTGTTCCAATATCGAACACTATTTCATGGTATTGGAGTTTGTCATTGGGCTTATACGGCCGCAAAATCTCCTGCATGATGCCTGCAGGAGACCCAAGAGGGTCGATGGTCTGAAGGACAAAATGGAGGATCAGGATGGGGTCACTACATATTTGCGACCAACTCGTCATTTCAGAGTGCCCATGGATGGTGACAGGAGCACCCAAGATTGGATTCCATTTGATGTCCTCAAATCCCTAAGAGCGAGAGAGGGTGTTGAGAGGGTTTTGAAAGATGGGCGAACACAACTTACAAAGTATGGCCTTATGCCATCATTCCTGCTATGCTTTCTGTGTATTTTGTGACAGCCTGCACAAATAAAAAGAACTTCGCTGTCTTTGACCTGTGCCTGAAATTCTGCAGGAACAACAACACAAGCATTGCACACCAACCGTGAGCAGCAGAAGCAATCATAAAGATCGCCACCATCTCGACAAAAGAAGCAGTACTAGTGATCTGTTCATGAGCAACAGAACAGAGCTAAGAGAGCCAGATACTTACTATGTTATGAGAGAGAGGCATGGGCTTCTTGCGCAGTAAGGTTGCCTTCTGAGTTGGAAACATGGTTTTCATAGCCTGTGTACCAGCTGTCCATGAGCTACAGAACAGAGATGCAACTCGAAGTACTTACTACATTATGGGACAAAGGCTTGGGCATCTCATGTGATAGGGTCAACTTTGAAAAGTTATGTTTGATACTATGTGCTATGCCAATATTGAGGGAGACTTTCTTGAATTGCGGTAATTCAGCACACTTTGCAGGTCCTCCAGTGGAGTTGTCTTTGTGCGGCCCATGGCCAGGAACTGGGTGAACTGGGTGTTTGGAAGTCGGTTGGTTGGTTTGGTTGAAAATAAGAAAAGGACTGGACACTGTAGCCTCTATATATACCAAATGAGTTTGTTGATTCCACGTGGCTCAGATTCAACTCAGATTGATTAACATGTTAACATTGGTTCCGCAGAACCAGAGCCCCTTCAGTGACAAATTCCATATTATATGGGTCACCCAACCTACATAATATCCCGTATAAGATGGGCCAGTGGACTATGGGCCGGGAGGGATATTATTTCCGATGGAGACAGGTGGGCCCATCTATGCTGATATTATATATAGTCCTCGAAGATGTCGGGTGGGCCGATGTAATGGTTTATTGTATAGATGGGTGGGCCGAGGGAGTGGTGGAATATGTATTATATAGACGGGTGGGCCGATGTAAGGGTTTATTATATAGACGGGTGGATTGACATACTGGAATTGTTTTGTAGACAGATGGGCCAAGGGAATGGTGGAATATTTATTATATAGACGGGTGGACTGATGGAGGGGGATGTTATATAGACGGGTGGGCCGAGGTAGTGAGATATCTGCCTGACATTCACGGATTACCGAGTCCCAGATGCCCAAAAACCAAATCCCATTGTGCAACATCCATTCCAGACACCCTGAACACCCCACCAAGTGCTGAGTGACAAGGCCTGCACCCCGATGTCCGAAGCCCAAAACCCAAAACCCGAAAATATGTATACAACATATTCATATTTCCCTCACTGCACAAATCACTGGGTGTCGAGTACCGAAACCTGAAACTTGACACCTGGTACACAAATCACCAAGTGCTGAGTGCTGAGGCCTGAGCTCCAATGTCCAAGGCCCAAAGCCTGATGTCTGAAGCCCAAAACCCAAAGCCTGAAACCTGATAATATGTATGCAACATATCCATTTTTCCCTCATTGCACAACTCACTGAGTGTCGAGTACCAAAACCCAAAACTTGAGACCCGGTACACAAATCACCAAGTGCAGAGTGCCAAGTGCCAAGGCCCAAAACCTGACATCTGAAGCCCAAATTCCGAAGCCCGAAACCCAAAAACATGTATGCAATATTTCCATTTTTTACTCATTGCACAAATCACCGAGTGTCAAGTGCCAAAACCCAAAACTCAAAACCCAGTGTGCAATACACAAAGATAATGAAAACATGGAAGTTGTTGTCCGAGTCTAGGTGAGTGTATTGGTAGTCTTTTCTTGTCCATTGGTTATCATTTGACCAAGATATAAGCTAAAGAAATCTGAAACATTGGCGAGAATGAAAAATGAATGTTGTAGTCCAATGAATGTTGCGGCACTTGGTGATTTGTGTACCGGGTGTCGAGTTTCGGGTTTCGGTACTTGACACTTGGTGAGTGGTGCAGTGAGGGAAATATGGATATGTTATATACATATTTTCGGGTTTCAGGCTTCAGGTTTCGGGCTTTGGACATCGGGGTTCAGGCCTTGGCACTTGACACTTGGCACTTGGTGATTTTTGTACCATGCTTTGAGTTTCGGGTTTTGGCACTTGACACTCGGTGATTTGTGCAGTGAGGAAAATATGGATATGTTATATACATATTTTCGGGTGTTATGCTTCGGGTTTCGGGCTTCGGACATCGGGCCTCGGCACTCGGCACTCAGCACTTGGTGATTTGTGTACCGGGTGTTGAGTTTTGGGTTTCAGTACTCGACACTCAGTGATTTGTGCAATGAGTGAAATATTGATATGTTGTATACATATTTTTGGGTTTCAGGCTTCGGGTTTCGGACTTCGGACATTGGGGCGCAGGCCTCAGCACTCGGCACTTGGTGATTTGTGTACCAGGTGTCAAGTTTTGGGTTTCGGTACTCGACACCCAGTGATTTGTGCAGTGAGGGAAATATGGATATGTTGTATACATATTTTTGGGCTTCGGGCCTCAGCACTCAGCATTCGATGATTTGTTTAATGTAAATAGAAAATGGGCATGTTGCATACCGGGTTTCAAGTTTTGGGTTTTGGCACTCGACACTCGGTGATTTGTGCAATGACTGAAAAATGGATATGTTATATACATGTTTTCAAGTTTCGGACTTTGGGGTTCGGCCCTCGGCACTCGGTACTTGGTGATTTGTGTACTGGGTCTCGAGCTTCGGGTTTTGTCACTTGACACTCGGTGATTTGTGCAATGAATGAAAAATGGACATTTTGCATACATGTTTTTGGGTTCCGGGCTTTGGATTTTGGGTCTCAGGCTTCGGGTCTATCAGGACTCGGCACTTGGTGATTTGATAACTGGACTTTTAAGTTTCAGGCTTTGGGTGTTCAGGTGTTCATGTGTTTGGTGTAAGGAAATAGAAATTTCACACATTTTCACCAGTTTCCAGTTTCCAGTCTCGAGCTTGGGGTGTTTGGGTGTCTGGAATGGATGTTGCACAATGGGATTCGGTTTTTGGGCATCTGGGACTCAGTAATCTGTGAATGTCAGACAGATATCTCACTACCTCGGCCCACCCGTCTATATAACATCCCCCTCCATTGGCCCACCCGTCTATACAATAAACTCTTACATGTGCCCACCCATCTATATAATACATATTCCACCACTCCCTCAGCCCACCCGACATCTTCGAGGATATATATAATATCAGCATAGATGGGCCCACCCATCTCCATCGGACATAATATCCCTCCCGGCCCATCCATCAACATTGGGGATATACATAACATCGGCCCATAGTCCGCTGGCCCGTCTTATACGGGATATTATGTAGGTTGGGTGACCCATATAATACGGAAATATGTCACTGTAATATGTGACCCAGCAGCTCCACCTGCTTGCGTCCCTCCCCAAGCTGATGCATGGACCAGCCCAACACATCAGGTCGTGTCTCTGATTCTTCCTGAGCCAGACAAAGCTGTATCAAT
Source organism: Suillus bovinus (assembly GCF_016758785.1). Classification (NCBI taxonomy): domain Eukaryota; kingdom Fungi; phylum Basidiomycota; class Agaricomycetes; order Boletales; family Suillaceae; genus Suillus; species Suillus bovinus. The sequence goes on along the minus strand of NW_024542111.1, from coordinate 81,682 downwards.
TTTGTCGGTAAGCAGTGTGCATGTGATAAAAATAGGATAAAAGCACACTTGTTTGTTCTCGACTCTACCAAAATAAAAAGCTTGTATGGGGCTTATGGCTGTTAAGAATTGTCTGATGCCTACAAGTTGTCACGAGTACCTTTAACAAATCATTATTCTTTCTTGAATCTTCCTAAGTGTCAATACACAGCGCCTAAATCAAACCCTAACCCTACCTTGAAAGTGTCTATCATTCCTGAAATACCTTTAACGCCCACGACACGTGTCTTCGATGTGACTGATGAAGAAGACGAGTTCTTTGATTGTGAATAGATTAGATTAGATACGATAAGATAAGATATGGTCACGTGATGCTTCTTTAATATTCTACGATGTTCTATGGTACGATTCTCTTTTCTATTTTATGATTGGCTAGTAGTTGTAACTCAGTTTCAATCTCCTGTTTCAATAGTTGTATATAGTTAGCATGTCTTGGTCGATAGTTCCTTAGTTCAAACCTCTTGTATCTACATTGTAGCAATCCAAGACTGTACTTGCTCCTCTCTCTTTGTCCGATAACCTTAGATCGAGTCCTAGTCTCTGCCCAAGCATTAATTCATTATTTGGGTTGTGACACAAGTCGGATGTCGTGAAAAGTATAAGGATAATGTTGCTGCCTTGATTAGTTTAGCTTGAGGCAAGAGTTGCACTGTGCACAGGATGCAGGATTGAAAGATGAATTGGGTTGCGTCCAGAGAGATGTGAGACGCCTATGAGGTGTTGCATCTGAGGACGAGGCTTTGGGCATGAGTGCAAGTGCGGGCTGAGGTTCAGACCATGGAGCAACGGAGGAATTGACTAATGAGGGTGTTGCAGCAATAAGGTGGATGGTGGGGATATCAGGCTTTGTTGCAGGTGTTTCGAAGGGTGATGGTGAGCGGGTGCAAATGGTGTCAGTTGGTCGTGAGAGGAGTTGCAAAGGCATCTGGTCTCATGTGCAAGTAAAATTGATAATATGAAGAAACGGTCTTGAAAATGTTATATGCAGTTGTGGGCATATTAAAACAAGTCGTTGAGATCCGAAATGATGAAGCAAGCAAAGTAGAAAATGAAAAGGTGTCTTGAGTCATCGAGAATCGTGGTCAGTGGCGCATGGCCGCAGCTGATTTGTTCAGCAGCACAGCAGGTGAAAGTGTGAATAGGGTATCGAAAGATAATGCAGTGAGAACACGACTATGTGAGTGACGTGTGGATGGAGTGATAGAGGCAATTGTGTGTGATGTCGAGGTAAGAGAAAGTGCATGGGTCGTTATGTGATCTATGTTGGTTTAACTTGATTAGTTGTTTAATGAGATCGTCATGGTCTTGAAGTCTTGATGGTTTTCTGAGAGCAATTAAATTTGTTGGTGACCTGAATTACATAGCAGATGAAACGAAATCTAGCAGACATTAGTAGTCAATTGAGCAATATATTTCTTGTCTAGAGGATAAGTACATACCTAGGCGACAAAAGATGACTTACAGTGACAACTTGAACTTGCACACAAAAGAGACAAGAGCCCCCTCTATCTTCACCGCGGCCTTCCAGAAAGTCAAACTTATTTGGTTGTAAAAACAACGTGTAAATAAGATGTGAAATAACTCACGTGACCACTGTACACTGCTCTTGACCAGTTCCTGCTGTCATCACATATGATGACAACAACAATGGATACTTTCCCAGTGCCTACTAGCAGTGCGCATCAAGACATAGACATATTACCCGACTTCTAGTTGACATTGGGTCCCATTTCAAATATAAGATGGCAGTTGACAATGCTCAGTGATGGCCATATGGCTTGGCACCTTCTGCCATCGTCATCTGCCTTCCCAGTTATGGAAGGTACTGTGATGCCGAAATATCAAGAAGATTTAGATGTGCGCCATAAATTTAGGTGCGATCAATGACAATTTTGATGTACTTACAAGATCATGTTCTGTGGTTGATCTTCACTTTGTCGTATTACAATTGTGTCTCCACCAGCGTCATTGAAAGTGCCTATTACATTCTGATTAGACTGATACACTAGATTTTTAGCGAGAATCACCCAAGTGGCACTGTGGCACAACTAGGCTGTCCTGCAACCTCTAACTGAGTCATTGGGGCTATCTGGCCCTGTTGAAGCATCTGCTTCTGATCCTACAACCGGCACCGCATCATGGTGGGTACAGACCTACAGCAGAGGATCTCCTCGCTCTCACTTGGAAGTTGGAAGCCATCTGGCCCTAAATTTGGAGCTTCTGCTCCAACTTCGAAGTTCTGGACATCTGTCTTCATGGCAACTGGGTGGGTAAAGTATTCTCGAGCCCCTTTGAATCTTGATGCTCCATTTAACCTTGACTGCCGCCTTTTGCTGATGTGTTCTCAAACAGTTTTGCACGCGGCTTTGGGTGATTGTGTGCCTGTGAACCAAAGTCAATTTCTGTTGCGGCCTGCATATGCAACAATGTTCAATGACTTGGATGGCTTGCTTGAAGGTCTCACTCTCTGATGAGCACTTCGCACTGATGTATTTACATATGGTTAATAGTACACTGCACTGTCAAGAGTTCGGATTCCAGAATGGATGCAACATTCGAGCATTGCAGCCACACACGAACGAGGAAAGGGATGCGGAGAATGTAGTTTACTCTTTGTGACTGCTGTCAAGAGAGCCGAGAGAGTGAGAAAATAAAAGATGTCTGCAGGCGAGCGTATTGCTTGTTCTATGTAAAGAACATTGATATATCAGAACTTGTCATGATATCATGATTGGCTTGAAATCAAGATCACCTACTAAGTCTACTGTAATGTATAATGCACCATGAACGTGTCGACATGAGATAGCTACTCAAAAGTATGACAAGTATGATTAAGATGCTCATAAAATAATGCCTTCTGAACACTGGTCAGTGAACCTGTTCTCTCTATCAAAGATTTATAGCAAAGCTCATTGTCAGGTGTGTCGAATTCACCATCTACAAACCACCCATTGATGCACCACCTCAACCCCCAGCTACAAAAAGTTCCTCCAAGTGCCATGGTGGTGATGAGCTGATCTTCCCAACCAGATGTATTGAACGACATGTAACGGATGAATTGCCTCTGTAGAAGAAAATACTCCAGAAATGTCATGATCGCACAATGCCCGAATGGAACTCGAACAAGTTCAACTTGCCCACTGTCTGTCTGTCACTGAAGTAATATTAGAGTCGAGTGAGATATCATAGAGTAGCATACAAACCTGCACCATTTCATCTAGATATCAAAAATCAATCAGTAATGAGACCACCCTTGTAATCTGCAAGGAAATGGTGCTCCCTGTGGCGGATACTCAGAGTGATATGTCATAGATGCCTATTATGAACACTTGGTTGAAGTCCTCAAAGCCATCATGAATTGATTTTAGGATGCCCTTCAACCTCTTGATTTTGTGTTTGCCCTCTATCCTCGACTTCCACTTTGTTAATTCCTCTGTTGTTGCAAACGTGAGTTAGTATGAAACAGTTATATAACAAATACATGCTGTTTGCGCAAGAATTGACCACATGGTTAAGTGAATCCTTTGCCCATGTATTTAGTTGTAGCTGGGAGGGAAATAGCGAGTTCTGGAACACAAAATTCATCAAGTGTTCCCACGTATTTGCCTTTACATTTTTGATCAACAAAAATGGTACAAAGACCATCGGTGACTCTGATGAAGTTATGGTGGGTATACTAGTAGGGAGAACCTCGGAACCAAGAAACTTTTGCTGCTTCGCCACCTGAGGGTACACATCGTCCATCATCCTCCTCTGGCCCAACATATTCACGAAAGACTCAGATGTAGAATCAAGAATGATCGAGCCGGAAACGCCCAAACCTGATTGATCTGATAGGGTTGGAGCTACCTGGCTCAGGCTATGCTCAGAAGAGAAATCAACGGGTCTCAAAGCTGGGAGTAGAGCTGGTGCAGTAGTGCCCATGCTATGATTATGGAAGGTGCTCAGGCTTGGATTGTAAATAGGTAATTCTGGCCCAGCACCTTGGCGAAACACCTGCCGCTCTGAAACCGAGCTGAGATGCAGCTGTGTGTGTAAGTCTGTGCAGCTGTTGCTACTTGTGGACACCTGAGTGTAGGAGGGATATGAATGGTGGTGGTCATAGGAGCTGGAGCTGGAGCCTGGCCCAAGATCATCAGCGAATGTTGGCTCTGTGACCTGAGGTACCAGTTGCTCCCTATGAAAAGAGGTCAGCTCCTGCAAGTGTGCTGTGATGTTTGGCTGCTGGGCTACCACACCGTCATAGTGATGGTGCCAGGACATGTTTCCTTGGCTCCCACTCAGGCTAGACAATGTGGCAGAGTGTGATCCTGCATGCAAGTATGAGTAGCTGCCATCACCGACAGACTGGTGCATATTGGAGGGATATGTAGAGCAAGACACCTTAGGATCGTTCAAATTCAGAGTTGATCTGGAGAGATAAGATTCTGGGTGTGGCAGGTCATGCACCCCAGTGAGAGATTCCAAGTCTTGTGAGTGTGTGATGTCCTGCAGCGCTACAGCATGCGAATGAGAGTAGTCGGGATGACCGTGACTTGGGTTGAGGCTGGACAGACTCGGAGGTGTGTGCTGATACCAGCCTCTTTGGGACATTGTTCACTTGGTGAATGACTTAAACTCAGTAGGATGGTGGATCGTTGAGTTGAAGAGCTTGAAGAACCTGAAAACTGTTCCATCGTGGCCAGGCCGGCTCTTACTGGTCGGCTGATGCATCCTATCGCTTAACTACATATTAGTTGTCATGATCTGTTTGACCTACCTCAAGGCCTTCCTATCAGCCGCAGTGGCCCCTGAACCCTTTTCCAATCTCGTGCAAGACCGTCCATTTTTTTGCAGTGATTACTTTCAAATTCTGTTCTAGTCAGTAGCTCAAAATGGCAACCATTCAAATATTAATTCCCGCTCAGTGCTCAACTTTAGGGTTCAATCGCTGATCCCGAATAACATACAAAGTCCGGCTGCAGCCAGTCAGTTCTGAATTGAGCTAGTAACTAATACTACAGCCTGAGTACAGCTGATTCAAATACATAATAATGCCGCTTATCTTTATGTCCTTTAGCCTGTGCATCCTTCTTCCACACCAGATCCAATCTTGTAAGTTACCAATGACACTCCCACCCTAGGCTTGATTGTGTGATCTGGAAGTCACTGTGTGACTGCCATCTGGAGGATGGTCCCAGTTTTCCCAGTTTTCCAATCAGTGTCACACACCGTCACAGCAGCCCATTTGAACTCCGAACTCATCCAGCTCAGCGCTAAGCACTATTAAATCCAGAAAAAATTAGATTCCCACTTCGCAGATGTGACAAATCGAACTCAGTGCACGAGGGGACTGAACAGCCAAACAGTAGATGTTCATAGTACTAGCCTAGATGTACGATATTTCATCCCTACTGGACTGGATTGTCTGGTGGGGCGAACATTCTGTAAGCCTGTTTCTCTACTGTCAGCATAGAACTAAACTTACATAAGATGAAAAAAAGTACGATGTAGTACTCAAGAATGTCATCCCATGTCTTGCTAGTAGTCTGTGCTAAGCCAGCCTTAACAGCGGGCTTAACATGTCCATGCTAGTGGATGCAACACTGGCGCCCGACCCCTATCTAGATCCATTGCCTGTCAGTGCGACGTGGACAAGAGCAAATCATATACAAACTTAGGGTCGGACACCGTGACTGAATCCAGACCATCTGCATCATATTGTTAATTCTTCATAGGGGCATTGAGTGAGATGCATGCCAGGCAACTAAAACAGACACCTCGTAGACGTGCCAGGTAGAATGCATCATGATAGAAATCCCACTGAGATGTCATGTATGACCACAACGAGGTCCAGAAAGAACGTGATAGAGATGAGTCGGAACTTGAGATGACTCAGAGTCCAAACATTATGTGCGCTAACATTTGTGTGAATGGTGGGCGGCACATGGCGTACACGAAACAGACACTCTGATGATTCTCAGTGAGAATCACAATGAGAATCATGTCCTCAGCCCTCAGTGAAGTAAGAGGCGGAAAAAAAATGTTGCATTGACTGCAGGGCAGATACTAGAGTATCTAGAGTATGTGTCATAAGATAATTACAGTGGTGCTCAGGGTAAGTGTCACATACCTTCTCTGCTTTGAAGCTCTGTGAATTGCCAGTAGCTTCCTAGAAAAGCTTTGGGCCAATGGTTTGCGATAATAGAGTAGAAACTCCAAAAGGGCCTGACGGCTTTGAACCAAACAGTTACTACAGGTGGTGTTGGAGCAGAAGCGCCAAAATTGGACCAGATGGCCTCAGTTCATGGTGTTAGAGCAGAAGCTCAACAATTTGGGCCAGATGGCCTCAGTTTGTGGTGTCAGACAGAAAAGAGAAAATAGTTGACGAAATTTGTGATATACAGATTGCACTTCTCAAAGGGACTTGGCCTTATGGATTGGGAGGGAGCCCAAAGAGAAGAGGTGTTGTAGTATTTGGTTGGGAGAAAATGTTGTGGGTGTGGGGCAGTGGACCTAAGTTGAAATTAGTCAAAAATGATATTGCTGAGCACCAAAAAACTTACCTGTGGCTACCATAGTAGTCCAGGCCTACATTATGGTCATCCCTGCCCCAAGCGCTGGTTCCTGAAGTGCTGTTGATGGTTGTCGAGTGTGCCAGTGGCCGGTGTTGCATAGTGCCATATGCTGGATCTCCCCACATGTGCTGCCCACAATAGGTATGTGGTTGTGGCACAAATGAGGTGTTGGGAGAACACGAGACGCCAGGAGTACTAAGTGGAGTTGGCGAGTTGGATGGCTGCGAACGTGCAAGCTAGTAATAGTGTAAATTAGTCCAAGTCTGATCTTAAAAAACGAGCTACAGTTACAGCAAGCAGAGCTTGTGCATACTCATCAGATTCCCAAGCCATCAGAAAGCAGCTATTATGGGTATCAACTCACGTTCTCGCTGTTCAAATAAATCTTACCTGGGCCGCTAGTGATGGTTTCCCCTGCACTGAATGACTTTTGATTATCAACACAACAGAGTGCTCGTTATTTGTGAGTATTGACGGATGCCAGGTGCCTGCTGAACGTCAGGCACGGCCCACCAAAACTTGAAGCACACTCCATGCATGGCATTCAAGTTCCGTCAGAGGACAAGTGCGTGTTGTTTGTAATGAGGTAACAACCCAAGGCTCAGCAGGTACCTGGTAATTATTGTTGTATTTTAGATGATATATGCCAGGTCCCAGTGATGCAAGGATTTGGTTGGTACGACATAGAAGACATTGATTTGACACTAAATAAAACAGTATATACATAATGTGGATTGACATGAAAGGTGAAGGAATTAAGTATATGCACAAATTTGACCGGATCTACCTGGTAAGCAGAATTAGTCCAAGCTTCATTACACAGGAAGATTTCAATCACCTCAGTCATCAGACTCTGTGGAATTCCTTGAAGTTCCATGCATAGATCCAAAACTATGGTCTTCATCCAAACTTGTAGCACTAGCATCTGATTCTATATGAATTGCTTGCAAGGAATCTTTAGCAACAACATTATTTGCAGGCGGATGGAAATGTGCACAAGCATATGCCTCGATATCATTAAGCTCTTCATCCACCACAGCAAACGATGTTGCATCATCATCATATACATTGACAGTACACTCCTTTTGTTCTTCAAGCCCTTCCTTTGTTGTACAACTTACAAGTTGCTTAAACAAGGTGTTGAGTGACTCTGAAGCTGCATTAGCATATGTTTGTGCTTCACGCTCGAGAATCATGTGCAGAAGCTTTGAGTGTTGCTCAATGGCCTCAATATGCCAAGCTGTTGTCAGAGCGCACAAGCACCTCCATTCAACCTCAGCATGCTGGGTGACGACAGCCTGAGCGAGAGCCTCCAAAGACAGATTCTTCAAGGTATGCCCAAGTATATCTTTGTTCTAAAATGATATTTGACAATAAGTAATCTGTGGATCATAGACTAACATACCTTTTGAACATCCAACAGATTCTTGGAACCTTTGCACCCATGAACACTCCCACCGACAAGGTGCTCTGCTAACGTGAGACCACTTCTTTGATATGGCTTGGGTTTTTCTCTTGCACATCTTGTATAAGAAGATAGATGGGTAAGTATTGAAGGGGATGATATAGGGGCATTAATTCCATCTCCTGATGAAAAATTTCCAGTGGTTGATGGTGATGATGAATGGTGAAGTTTCTGGTGTGAAATATGACGACAGGGGTCTGTTGAGAGTCGGAGCGCTGTCTAAACCCTCTTCTGGTATGTTTTTCCTGCCATAGTTGGGATCAGCCCCTCTCGTGGAGCTTAGAGGAGAAGCAAGATGGGAATGTGGCATGCTCATATTCAGGTGAGCTCCAGGCTGGGTAGTACTAGGTGCAACGCAGAGGATTCAGATAGCGGAGGGACAGAGAGACAGAGGGATGGAGTTTGAAGGGTACTAACTCGCCAGCTTTTTATAAATACTTCTTATCAGCATTTTCCCTTTCACCAGGAAAAACTTTAGATCTGTGTAGGTGCTGCTACCAACAGAACAGCAGCGCTTAAACACAAACATTTGCAGCAGCATTGGACCTTCGACGTATGGATGTCTATAATCAGCACTAGAGCTGCGCAATGTGTTGTAAGTTCATATCACCAGGTACAAGTCCACCCAAGTCCCGCATTGACACATGTTCGCCACATGGCATCATAATATAGCCTAATATGTCGTGTCCAAACAGGGTAAACAATGTTGGTGACATGAAGTTTCTGAACCAAATCCAGAAGGTGTTACATATAGTAAGAGCATGTTAAGGCCCGTGAGTATATTCACAAGTGGGGAAATACTGTCGATGGTTCGAAGGTTGAAGACACTCTTGGAGAGGGTTCTTGGGTACCCACCTTGGTATGCGTAGATACTTCCTCATCATTTCCGATACACTTAAAACTACCTGCTCATAGAATCGATTTGTCAAGAAGCTTGGTCCACTCAGCCTCGACTCATTCTGAATGCTTGTTGTTAACTTCATGCATGAGTGCGAGTTGGGCACCTGGAAGTCACTCTTCACCCATCTAATTAGGCTTCTGTATGCTCTTGCTCAGGGTAGTCAGCTAGTCTCCACCCTCGATCACAGGTGCGGGGAGTTCATATAGAATTGGTGTTATAACAACTTCTAATTTTACCGTAGATTTCGCCAGGTCCCTACATTTGGCAATGGCGTCATTCGAAAGTTTGCAAATAAGACCTCGGAGATGAAAAGATTGGCAGCGCGTGACTTCGAAGACATCTTACAGGTTTTTTCTGTTATTTTATCATTATTATCATTGCGCTCATCCCTATCATTAGTGTTCTATTCCAGTTTTCGAGGGGCTGTTCCCCACTGACCACAATGCAGCTGTGCAGTCTCTGCTATATCAGTTTGCACAGTGGCATGCGCTCGCCAAGCTCAGGATGCACTCAGACTCTACAGTAATCTTTCTTGAAGATATATTCAAGAAGCTCTCTCAGAGGTTGCGGAAATTTCAATGCGACACTTGTGCTGCTTTCGCTATGATCAAGTTACCAAGAGAAAAAGCAGCTCAACTACGGAGGCTTGCTTGGCGTTCTGAAAATACCTCCTCTACAGAATCAAGTAGTCCAAGAGTAAAGAAGTTCAATCTCAACACCTACAAGTTTCACTGCAATGGGTGATTACGTGAGAACCATTAAGCTCTTTGGGACAACAGATTCTTTCACTACTCAAATGGTATGTACATGTTACACTTCCGCTATCCACCTGACATGAGGTTTGGCCAGGGAGAACTTGCACACAGAACTCTCAAGGCCTTTTATCCACTGACAAGCAAATTATATACCCCAGGACAGTTAGCAAAGCACGAATGCAGACGCCGTGTGCTTCGACGCATAGCAGAAATTGGGGGTGTAACCTCCGGCCTTGATAGCCATTCACCCACCGATGTCCCCCCTTCCATGTCCTCTAGAAGCCACCACCATATTGTGACCACTCAAAGCAATACAATCAATTTATTCACATTCCTTCGAGAACATGGTGGCGATCCAGCAGTTAAGGTAGGCACAATACTACAAGTGGAATGCACCTCACACGCCTTTCACAATGATTGTCAGGATTTTGTACTGAGACTCAAGGACCACATCCTTTACAGGCTTCGGGAACTTGACATTACCTATTGTGACCACACATTCATGGATGAAGATCACAACTCAGTAATCATTCCTAACAACATGATCTATTCAGTCCAGACCATGCAGGTCAATTACACAATATATGATCTCAGACGCAAGTATGATACCATCAGCCCTCAGACACATGCTGATGTTATGGTGCTTTCGGGGGAAACAACACCCAGCCATCCATATTGGTATGCCCACATACTGGGCATCTATCATGTAGAAACATGGCTGAATGATGGAGGTTCACCTGTGAAGCAGCACCTCGAAGTTCTCTTTGTGAGGTGGCTAGCACCATTGCAGACCCATATGTCCGGCATGAAGCATGCTCATCTTCCCAAGGTTGCCTTTGTAGAGGAAGTAGACCCTGACACATTTGGGTTTCTCAATCCAAGGCAGGTGATCCGAGGAGCTCATCTGATTCCTGTGTTTGCATCAGGACATGGTACAAGCTCCCTTCGCTATGGTGAATCACTAGCCCATCTTCTTCTCCTTCATCTGCACTATCATGTTCATCTTCTAGCTCCTTGTCACTAAACTCATCATTACATTCTTTGTGACCCTCATCATCACTGACCTCTTCGTGGTCTGCATCCTCAACAATATCCATGACATATTGCCAGTCAGAATCCCTATTCTGGCCAACACCAAAGTGAGTATATCACATGAACATATCACAGTCAACAAATCTGACTCAAAGGTTGAGTATTAACACAACATAGAAAGGGATATCCATACTCACATTCCAATGTAGTACTCTTCCCAGTCATCTAGCTCCCCCCCAGGATGGGGAAGATGATGACATGTTTGATGACCTCCTCTTGTTTTAAATGAAGTCTTGTTTGTCACTAGAAGATGTGCTTTCAATTTCTATCGGATTTATAGGACTGGTGATTACAGACAACTAAAAGCACCAGGAAATCATTCCCAACTCCCATGTAGTAATGAGGGAAGGGTCATTATCGGACAGATACATATAATTCTCTCTGCTTTCTTTGTGCTCTGAGACAGATTGAATTTCCATCAATGATTTGTCTATTACAGTGATCACGCCTGCGAAAAGACTCAATACATATTCTGATTGTGCAATTGCATGATAAGTATGTGGATACACAGAACAACTTGAGCAGGAATACACTTGTAAAAGTTTTGGAAATCTAAAGGAAAAGCAACGCGCCCCTCAAAAAACACAGAAGACACAGAACTGAGGGATGCATGCAATACTTTGAAGAAATATTTATCATGTTGCAAGGAATAAGAATACGAGGGAAATGAACTCACAGGGGCTCCACCATGCCACTAGATTCTCGACATCCTCCAGTAGCATAGCCAGATAATGCTCGAGCTCCTGGCAAGACCATTGATGAGCTGTGTCATGTGAGGAGCAAGTTTTGTTCACGTCACACATCTAACTATCACGATAGCTGTACAAACATTGACCCTGGCACGAGAGGGATGGTACGTCAACAAAATGTGTTGCCATGACAGATGAAGAGGGACACAATAATACTTAACAAACTAGACTCAGATACTAAGTTAGCACGAAGACAGTTTATCGAGAGACCCATGGACTTACCACATCTTCAAGCATCATGATTCATGATAGATCATAATACTATACAATTTCAGATATGTCCATCAAGATATTGTTGACTACAGGGTTCGAGATATTTCAGTGAATGAACTGATATTGGATTCTGCGGGCATAGCTTAGACCAGAACGAACTTTGGCATAACAATGTTATGTAATAATAATCACATGCACCACATCTTGAATCTGGTTCATTCCGCTGTCAGGCCCTTTTGCTCCACAACCACAAGCTGTTAGGATTGAGGCCATCTGGTCCAAATTTTGGAACTACTGCTCTATCTAATACCATGAACTGAGGCCATCTGGCCCAAATTGTTGAGCTTCTGCTCTAACACCATGAACTGAGGCCATCTGGTCCAATTTTGGCGCTTCTGCTCCAACACCACCTGTAGTAACTGTTTGGTTCAAAGCCGTCAGGCCCTTTTGGAGTTTCTACTCTATTATCGCAAACCATTGGCCCAAAGCTTTTCTAGGAAGCTACTGGCAATTCACAGAGCTTCAAAGCAGAGAAGGTATGTGACACTTACCCTGAGCACCACTGTGTAATTATCTTATGACACATACTCTAGATACTCTAGTATCTGCCTGCAGTCAATGCAACACTTTTTTTCCACCTCTTACTTCGCTGAGGGCTGAGGACATGATTCTCATTGTGATCCTCACTGAGAATCATTAGAGTGTCTGTTTCGTGTACGCCATGTGCCACCCACCATTCACACAAATGTTAGCACACATAATGTTTGGACTCTGAGTCATCTCAAGTTCTGACTCATCTCTACCACATTCTTTCTGGACCTCGCTGTGGCCACACATGACATCTCAGTGGGATTTCTATCATGATGCATTCTACCTGGCACATCTATGAGGTGTGTCTGTTTTAGTTGCCTGGCATGCGTCTCACTCAACGCCCCTATGAAGAATCAACAATATGATGCAGATGGTCTGGATTCAGCGCTGTCATGCCTCCATGTGCTCCCTAGTCATGAGTTTTTTGTTCTTATTCTTCTTTTCAATACTCACCCTACCTAGTCCACTAGCAGCCACCCTCATTAATTGCGACATCTCACACTGCTCTTTCACAGTACTCGCATATACCTGCTCGTAAATGCTCCCTCAAACAGAATGACATGCCTAATGTTAGTGCCAAGCCACTTGCAGACACTCTTGTGGCCCACACTGCCTTCTCATATTTCACCGCCTCCTCATATTTAGTGGACCGCCTATACCTAAAGTTGAATCTACACATAAGTAGGACAGAAATAGACCAAGTTTATTTTAAACATTAGCAAGTGGACAAGCGAGAGTTTTGCAACTTTCACTGACAAGTTGGTGGTTCCGCCTAGCATCGGTCGGTCTGTTCAGGCTATTACTAAGTGCAAGTGCACCTAACACAGGTTCAACAGCTCTCATACAGCTTTGAGCCGTGACTGGGTCCATTGAGGAACATGCTGCCTCCTAGGTATATTGGATACATGGTTTTGGCCCTGTCGTTGAAAGCTGCATGAGTTGTATTGAAGCTATCATTGTCATGATGCTCATGCTAAGTGGGAAGGCAAGCACTTGTGTTTGCTGCTATTTGTGACGTTGATTGCCTTTGGTGAATAAAGATCTTGGTGCCAAGTACTACTACAATGTACTACTCATCAACGATACACCGGAGTCAATAATCAACCAGATGTGACCGTCTTGGAGATCATGAATTTTGCTACCGAGGAAGCAAGTGCCTTTTCTACTAGTTCGTCTGAAACAAGACAGATATTCTTGCTGGTATTAATGTGAGTAAACACGATGACATTGCTAAAATCTATTATGATAACAGGTGAACGGAAGTCTCGCCACCCAGCGGCTTGCATTCCATACCTAACTACACTCAGGTCAAACACTATGCAGTCATGCCAGCATATAGTTCATAAGGTTAGACATCGCTTGGTTTGCATACAGTATGCCGTAGGCCGTCCCAAAATGGTACGTATGTGTTTAGGCAATGCATCAAATGTGTTTGGCTAACATTACTCCTAAGCCTTTCCCTTATCAGCATATACACGTTTTGGGATCTTTGCTGATGCTGCCAGATAACTGTATCATATAAAGCAGGAACAGGATAAAGTCAGTCCTGACCTATGTCCCACTCTTCCCAATCGCTCTCCCTTCCCCTCCTCGCTGTGTAAGATCATGTCTGAGACCATGGATGCTGCCTCCCATCCCCCAGCATCGTCACAGTCACTAACAGTAGCAACATCTGATAGTGCTCTCCAGAAGTGAAAGATCACAACCTTGGAAGAAAGGTTACAGGAGTTGGAGTCAGGCCAAGCGATCAAACAAAGGTACAGATATTGATTACATCTAGTTCAGTTTATTCACTATTATTGTCAGGGAGTCAAAGTACTTCATGTTGAAAGGAAGAGGCATCAGATGCATAGTGGCATTATTTAATAATATTGAAGACCTAATAGCTGAGAATAACAGGAGGTGTGAGAATGACGAGTTGGATGAAAATTTGACTATTGAGTAATTCTTTTACCTGCATCTTATGATTGCTAGTCATTGGTTGATCATCACAGTCAAGATTGTTTACAAAGCAGCTACATTGCCCTTAATCATGCCCTCCCATGGTTTCACCAGAAGGCTTTGGAAATGGAATACAATGATTATGTGCAAATGCTAAAAAAGGTGTGATTTTCCAGTGTAAACAGTTTGCCTTCTGCTTAGGTGTTATTCAGCTTAGACAGGGTGCTGATGGTGCTCGAGGGGATGATACCTCAAAGCTCAAGAATCTCGTTGTTGACTGGGTCAATCGTGAATTCAAGCCTGATCCCTCCGTCAACCCCAATGATAAAAACTGTCATGGATTCATCAACGATGCATGCGGTAGACTCCTCTGTCCAACTGAGCTGGACTGGAACAAGGCAATGTAACTATCTCACTCAGTGTTCTACACAACACTAACGTCAGTCTGTCAGAGTCAGAGCAGGGATCAGGGATTGTGCAGATGGCTTTGTTGTGACCGAAATGTCCTGACCAGCATTCCTGTACGACAAGTACATGGCTGATCAGGACAATCTAGAGGAAGGCCTTTTCAAAAGCACTATTTTGCTGCAGGTTAGTCATATACAAATAGGTTGAAAACTCGAAAGATCTTACTTTAGCAGGCCTTCAAGGCCATATTTACGTCTCCCTCCTCCGCAAAGGAGGTTGCCGGTGATGGTGATGGTGCGGATGTCATCGAAAATAACCGACATGCAGGAAGGGATGTCTATTCTGGCAAAAAAGTAAAAACACATGTTGCGCATATCACTAAGATGCACAGAGTCACACCCTGCTCAATTGCATATGTATCTTGTCAAGTAGGTGGTTTTTTCGAGCTTCTTTACTGAGTGCTAACAATATGCGACAAGTTACAATTCACACTTTCTTCTGTGACCTCGTGGTGTTTGGTTGATGGAGATTTCAACTACATACTGTTCTGGCAAATATTGTAGATTTCTTTGAAAAGCCTCCTGGTCGACTAGCACAGCAAAAAGTCAACCGGCTTCTAGCATGGTGGATGAGGTGCATTTTTTTACATACTTAATAGCCTTAACTGATTTATATTTCTTAGGAAAGTCTTCGGTACAAGTTGCCATGCAGAAATTAGTGACGGGGCAAGTCTGTAAATGCTCTCGCAAGGCAGAGAGCAGCAAGCAGATGATGCTACTTTTGGTTCAGAATAGTAGTAGTCAAGAGGTGTGCAAATTTGCAATATAGGATATACACCTCTCGCAACTTCAGAGGCCCCCCCCCCCCCCCCCACCCCTCTGTCACAGTGACAGTAACACCAATATATCCATATATGGTGACCGTTCGATCATTTTCATCCGGGCGCACAAGAGAAAAACAATGTTAACAATTGATTGCAAGGGAACGGTTCGAGTACACGACAACAAGAACTACTGTAGCTTCCAGTGCATGCTGTAGAGTACGTACAAACTAATAGAGAGCATTTGTTCTAAAGCA
Source organism: Suillus bovinus (assembly GCF_016758785.1). NCBI lineage: Eukaryota > Fungi > Basidiomycota > Agaricomycetes > Boletales > Suillaceae > Suillus > Suillus bovinus. Next base: position 65,894 of record NW_024542111.1, on the reverse strand, counting down.
ATAGAGACATAATGAGCAATACGAGAGAGTAGTGATACAAAATGAATGCAAATGAAGAGAACATCAAGCAAGTGAGGCAGTAGGCTGCTGAAGTAAAGCATGAGCAATGCGAGTACATTTTGCAGGCTTGTAGGTAGTAGATGCGGTCATGGACCGCTTAAGAGGATGGGAACTTGATGCAGGGATATTCTCCTTGTCCAACCCAGATGAAACATTTGGTGGGGTGATCCAGCGCTCCTTCGGGATGCGTGAGGTGCTCTGCTCGAGGTCTGTCAGCATCATATCATTGTGGATGCTTGCAGGCAGCTCGACACCCTCTGATCTCCATCCAGGAACTGAGTATTCCTCATGTTCTTTCATTATATGCTCCAGCATGTTGTAGCGCCAGATAGCTTCAACAGCGAGGACAGGTGCCTTTCATGAAGATCTTCCAGGCTCAGGAGGGAGTACTGGATGGCACAGTGTGCATTTGAGAGGGAGGTTTCGGCAAGGCTTGTTTTTCGATCCGTTGTCGACAGCTCCGTATTTGAAGGTGTGCTGATATGTACATTGTGTCGTCCAGGTAGGTGCACTGCTTGCAGTAACTGTGATTGTGATGGCGCACTCGGGCCATTCTGAACGCCCACAGAATCCACACAGATATTCCTCTCCAACCTATTGAGAATAATCAACATTGTAAATAAATAGTATCAAAAATATGTACCTATTCTTTCATATCAATGACCTCAGGTGTATTGCACAATGCGTGAAGGATGTGTTGACCCATATGACAGCGCATGTCTGGTACCTTGGCTTCACACAGTAGACATGTCACAACACGCTCTCCTTTCGATGCTGCTAACAGGCTGTTCCCCTCAACTGAAAAAATTGTGACAGTCCCTGAGATATAAAAGTATCATTAGAGATGATACACAACATAAAAGTAAGTGATATTTACCGTCCGAGAGTTGATAAGGGAAGTGTTACAAGAACATCTAGACGCTTGGGCCCCAACCATTTTTCTTCTGATCCTCCTCGTATCAGCCCTTGCATCATACCCTTACCCCGACCTTACCCTGGTCATCCTTGTCATTCTCGCATTCCCTTTTGCTCTCTACCTGTCGCTTCAGCAGAGCCAGTACATCTGGCCGGATCCTTTTCGCTGACGAAGCATACCCATGCTCCGTTCCACCACCTGACTGATCCTGCGGACAGTCCCCTTGCCCTTACCTGTCCAGGACGGTAACCTATGATCTGATGCACGATGCATCCCTTTTGCCCTTTTCCCTTTCTTGATCTCTGACTCAATGCGCAGTCGCACATGCGACTTATACTTAGATCCTGCAGCTGCACGATCGTGCCCCTGCGCGTTTCACTTCTTATTTCGATCTTTGACTCACTTTCTTATCTAGCACGTTCTACCTCGACCGAACGTGCCTTCCTGTTATGGTTATACCCTTTACCGATTACCTCTCCCAGTAGTACGAGTTATCACCCACTAATACATCTCCTGTCCTCTATATAAACTTGCTACCATGTACTATATTCCCTAACTTGAATCTACTTGGTTCTTGACCTCCTACTCTCACCAGAGTGATCCTTTCTGCCTCGCCAGCAGTCTATATTCTATCTTCTTATCTGCTCTTCGCAGATAAGCCTATAGTCTCGATCTTTACTCATCGACTTCGTCGACGAGCAAAGCCCCTGTTAACTAGTTGGACTTCTGTCCTTCTAATTAACGACGATCCTTACGATTAACCTTCGGGTGTCATAAGCCTAGGCCTGATATAGCTTATCGTCTCGCACCCGCGTGACATAAGCTACCCGATTTGGACATAGGCTGTCAAATCTTACTTGCCAAAGCCTCGCCAAGTAAGACCCCTAACCTTGGGCTAGCCCAAGGACGTCCTCGACCGTTGACGACACACGCTCTGTTTGAGCGTCACCAACAGATACCATCCAAGTTGTAACAGGAAGGACTTCGTGTCTAATGGCATAACTGACTCAATAGACCTGAGCAACAGCTTCATTTCAACAGCTTTCACCCAGATGAGATTACAGGCAGCTTGCAAGGCATCTTGAGGGATCTGCCAAGTGCTTTGGCCACCGTTGACTTGAGAAAACTTGTCATTATTGATGTCCTCACATAGACAAAGGAAGGTTGGTTCAGGATTTACAGGTTCCACAAGAGCGCCAGGAACGGTGACAACAATGACATGTGCTGTAGAGTCAGATGTTCCTTGGATGACTGATCAAGCAGTGATGTATCCCCCGTCCCACAAGAACATCTGAGCAGCATCAGGTAAAGTGTCAGTTGGAATGACACTTAGGAGCTGTCCTGTGATCTTCATGGTAGAGCGCAAAGATCTCATGATAGTGACATTGATGGATGCGCAAGATACCCCGTTAAGGGTTGCCGACATGGAGTGAAGGACGCCAATGGAAAGGTTATGGCTGGAGTGAAGGATGATAAGAAATATATCCCCAACAAGAAATAAGTTCTGGTTTGTGATCCATCCTGCTGACATGTTGATTCATTTGTTGACCTTTGTATAGCCTTCCTGGACACGTTCGAGTCGATTGAGAGACTTTGAAACAAAGTCTTTGTTGATTACAAGCCGACATACAGTCTGCTTGTGAATCCAGCATCCATCATATAATAGATAGTCATCTGGGCGTATCCCAGGGCCATGCGGCAATGGCGGTGAAAGTGCATCTGCAGGAGGGGGTCCACTGGAAGGCTGAGAAGGAGCATCAGCAGGAGACTCATTGATCAGTGCCTCTTGAAATGTTAGCATGATCTTGTCTTCTTCTTCATGTACGTCAGACTCGTCTAGCTGAAGCATATCACCATCCTCATTTGACAAGATGGTCTCCAAACACTGCAATGGTGGTGAGTGCATGACACTGGCAGGTGGCAGTTCGGATGGTACACGGCTCGTGTCTTCAAGTTCCTCTTCCATTGTGATGCCGAAGTATTTATTCTGTCTGAATGGACACAGCATGTTGACATCAGGGTTCTTGAAATAGTCGGCGAAGGAATAATGAATTGGATCCAGTTGTGATGTGGTAAGAATGGAAAGTGCAGAATCACGACCATTGCGCCATGCCAATGGAAGATCACATCTGTCGGCAATGATATCACCCTTCCAAATATCTCGGTTGATATGATCAACTCCCTCATGGTGCGTGAGTTTGAGACACCGATGACCTGGATCAAGCTCTGGATGGCATTTAAAAAGACCATTGATGTCCTTAGCAGCATCGAGACGATCGATAGCTTGAGCATAAGAGCATGCAGAGTTGTGGCCTCCAATCATACACATGCAACCAAAGAGGATCTCAAGTGGATCATCCCCAACGTTGCCAAGGTAGAAGCAAGCATGTGGATCCAGTGACTGCTGTTTGGAAAGAGAGAAGGCAGTATTCTTCACCATGGTTTGAGTGTCGTAATATAGTGGATAGGACATGAATGAGCGCTGATGAGCATGAAAGAACGCATAAGCCAAGTGCGCATAACGACTTAGGTATTGGAACTGCTCAGAGAGAGAGAGAGAGAGAGAGACATTAATGAAAGGAGTAAGAATTGATTCAAGTAGTGTGCTGAGGAGAGAAATTGAAATAAGGTCGGCACGAGTGTTGACTTCGAGGGAAAACGAGTCATTCAAGACATGATGTTGAGATTGTGAGAACCCGATGATAGCCAACATGAGTTCAATGGCACGGGGGTCATCTTGGGGGTCATCAGGGTGAAGGAGCTTTGTCACTGCTGCCTCGTCATACGCAGGCAATCATACAAGATAGTGTGCGAGCATCATTGAATTAATGACACGGCCATTGTTTATGACAATTCCTCCAGGTGCTCGAATAAGCGTACAAAGGCCTAGATTCAAATCAATAAATGTCAGCTCATAACAGAAAGAAATACTTACGTTTAAAAATATGCTTGAAGTCAAAATCAAGCGTAATTTTACCTTCACCGGTGAATAGATTGAGGCCCTGTAAGTTGATGAGCGTGCCATACAAGGGTGATTCGGGAGGTAGTGGAAACTTGACGAATAATTTGTGACCAGCAGCACACCTAGTTGCATCACCATCTGTTGCTAATGACCAGATTGGCCCAACCAATGTAGATGTGCCAGTCCTATTCCAACTCCCAATGGCATAGGAAAGGATATGTTCCATATCAGTGGCGTCTTCAGTCTTGCAGGTGGGTGCCGCCAAAATAGGATATATCTCATCCTCACCAAAGCAGGATGCACCTATAACAGTGAGCTCCTTCCCAAGGTGAAGTTCACCATTGTGAATTTTTTGAGCAATGTTCACGGCAGACTCGTATGTGCGAAGGACAGGTTCTATAGTGTGAGAATGCTTCAAACAGAGACCTCCGACTTTGTTATATTTACCAAAGTGAACCGCCATCTCTTCAAGGGCGATTTCGCCAATCATAAGACTGATGCCACGTAATGATGCGAGTGACGAGTGTGCACGTGTGTGAATGACAATGTTCTGAATATTCTGGTCAAACTGTCCGTCTTGTATTGGACCGATGGTTGGCACAATGGAGGTGAAGGTGGACTTAGTATGGAGGGTACGGAGAGAAGGGAGACCAAGTGATTGATTAAGTGCAAAAAGGAGCTGGCGCCCGCCAAGCCTAAATACAAGTGTCGCAATGTCCAAGTCATCAGCGCCATAACCTCGAGGGGTATATGCGCCCACAAGAGCATCCTCGAGCTTGTTGACGACCTCCTGCACGCTGGAACCATGACAGTAGAGCAACATCTACAATTTGTTGGATGCGGGGGATATCTTTTTCAGATATGGCCATAAGTAGGCAATTGTAGTCGTCTAATTGGGTGAGCGAACACATATAATTGCAAGAATGATTGAGTTGCTGTTCAATGTTAGTCAAGATACTTATCAAAGGCTATGTCAACGTACCTGCAATTTTAGCTGCTTGATTTGGTCGGCATATGTCTTCACAATGTCTTGCATGTGTCCAAGGCTGAGAAACTTGTAATTAGTATGGTGCTTGGGATCCCGGGCTATTTCAGAAAGGTGCACAATGTGTCTGTGCACATCAAAACACTTGCCACATGGTGAACCCTGGAAACAAGTATGGCTGCAATGCTTTGAGTGAGCACGGGGAGCACTCGGCTGCATACTATCGATGGTAAAAGGCAAAGCATCTGGGCCATTATGATACCAGCTCCAGGGGAAAAGCATGAGGAATGGACGTAGGTCATCTGGCCAGACAACAGCAATTCCAGGACAGTCGTCAAGATGAAGGGAGGGAGAAAGACGACTTAAAAGGATCAAGTAGTAGTAAGTACAAAATTAAGTAATTAGCTAGAGCTGAAATGAAAATACCTGTCATCTGAGGTAATGAGAGACCGGGTAGTGATAAGGGTATCGGAATGCAATAATGATTGAGCTTGCTCAGTCCGTCATTTAGCCTGAATGCATCGCTTGCTGCCTCGATGGCTGACCAAGGAACTGAATTGGCCTTCATGCCAGAGCATAAGGCCCAAGGGTATGCTAGTCTGGCACCATTCCTTGCAGTCAGGACAACAGAGGGTCCATCTTGGACTGGTGCCGTCAACCTCAAGGCTGTGTGCCCTGAATACATCATACAGCACCTCGGCAGTATTGACTTTGAGTGCTGTATCAATGTTGAAGTCTGCGGGTAAGGCAATTGATGGTATATGTGGGGATTCTGACTCTTGGGAATCCCTGGCATATCCGTCAGAATCCCAGTGATCGGACAGTGTATCAGGCGAAGTATAAGATAGTGAATAATACCCATCTGAATCCTCAGGCTGTAGTTCTACTTGAAAATCTATGATGGGACTGTGAGAATGTCCAGATGAATCAGAATTATTAATGCTATGAGACGTGTAATCTGATTCGTGTTGCAAAATTTTGTGTGAATCATTACTGATGCTGGGAGCTGAAGTGTCGTAAATTAACGGGAACTGGCCTGCATGCGATGGACGAGTGTTAGAATACATAATGAATAAAAGTGTGTCTTTGCAAATGAGAGTTGGTGGGCTGACAGGACAGCGAGGGCATAAGAGTTGTAATAAGATGCACGTTATTGATATCAGACACGACTTGATATCAAAGTCACATGTTCTCACACATGACATCCAAAATACTGGATTTTAGTGAGCAGCACCCTTTAACACGCATTTTTCATTAATTTAACTATCAAGATGTGTTCTACGCTAGCAAAAAAACCCCCCTCTTGGGAATGGTCTGCTGGCAACTTCAAGTGGCTGTGCATTGAGGTTTAAAAGCTTATCTAATGGTGGGCTGTATGTTCAGCATTTCCCTTTTGCACGCCTCTTGGTAGTAGTTGCTAAGTTTGCTGTTTTCGAATGTCACAATTTAAAAACATGTTTATGAGCAATCTGAGTAAAGTTACGGTTATCAGATCTTTGTGCTCGAATGTCCACAAGCTAAATTGCAAAAATATAGCATGACAGTCATGATGTCTGTATGCCCTGCTCATTATTCCAATCAAAAACAGAAAGTATATATGTGCGTGGTCACAACAAGCAGTGTGATAGTGGCAATATATGTAACTCCTAGTATACTTTTTGATTGAATACAAAATCATTCATATTCGAAGTGACGAAATCCCACTGATCATCACCACCCTCACATGGAAAGTGCAGACCTGTTAAAAGACAAAATGCAGTGCGACGGCAGTAATTTATGTGTTTCCTCGCTTTCATTCTCCTCCCATGGTAGACAATATATAATTGCGAGGTGATGAAAAATCCTGCTCACCATTCCTATCTCCAGCATTAAATATAGAAGCATGACAGGACAAAAAGCAATGCAACAACGGATGCTGTGTGTATTTCATAGTGTTCATTCCACTTACAGGACAAAAAGTATTGCGTATTGGGAGGTTGGCAGGAATCCTTAGTGTTACACAGCAATAGCTTCATTGCTCTATTTCCCAATGGAATAACCAAGGCTTCCAAATGCACATGCAAACAATTACTTAAGCATTGTGCAAAGACACGCAATTTGACAAGGTCATACGAGATCACAACAATGGGTGAAATGTACTGACATCACAGCCTACTCATCCCTCATGGGATACTCAGAATATTCACTTGGCTTTTGCCCTGATCAAAATCACTAAAGTAGAGAATAAAGACCATCAGTTTTACTGACCATAGCATAATCAGTAAGACATCGATTAATTGGTAAGTTGGGGGCTGATATGAATTGTGACCCACCGTTTTCAAGTGTCTAGCCAAGTGAATGTGTTATGAAAATGCAGTGTCAATGCCAATGTAAAGCAATTCTGTAATGAGTAGCCACTAAAGCCCAACTGAGCGAGATTACAAACTAGATTAGACAGTCCAAGGATCCGGAGTAGCACATATATTGATTTCCACTTGCATCCGTGCACAAACTGCCACATCCCCGGAGAGCTGGAATAATTCTGCATGAAGTAGACATGAATACGCAAGCGAGCCATGCTCTACATCAAGAGCAGACAGTGGAAAGATAAGGAAGAGCCTAAAAATCCATTTGCGTTCAATCGAGGGACAAATTACGGGTGCCTACAAAACATTGTCTTTCGGTCTTACTTTTGAAAATTTGGACCTTGTTCCTTCTTGTCTTAGTGCTGCCGAAGTCCGGTTCAGGCGGGTTCGTCACCTCATATTTGCGAACCCCGAACTCGACCAGTGGTCAGGTTCAGGCAAGATGGCCGAACCTCGAACCAGACGCCTTCGAACGTGTTCGCAAGAGTTCGGTCCAGGTTCAGAACAGGTTCGAACCTTCGAACCATTGTTTCAATTACCAGAAGATGACAACAACATTGTACTGTACAAATAGCTACCAAATTTACTCATTGTGCACAACATGGTTATCATAAGGAGCCGAAAATTTGGCCTAGACAGTTGCAGAGATATGGCCTTGACAGTACGCGCTCTTGAGTAACTGAAGAGCTTCGAACGTTGCTGGTTGCAAACAGCTACGACGTGCTGTGCTGGTGTCCTGCATGATGTGGGAATCATGCATGGACATGAATACTAGGTGACCCTCAAAAGATAAAGTCTGTTAGCTTAGTCCTCAGACTAGTCAACCCATACCTTGGTTTCAAACCATGGTTCATATTTCCAGTTTTCCCCAAGTTTCATGATCTGAATATGTTTTGATGGAAAAAGTCTAATATGAGATGGGAAATCACATTTAGACCTAGTTGATGTGAGAAGGAAAATGAAGGTTAAGGTATAGCCTTGCCTTTGGCTTATTCACTTTGGCTAGAGAAAACCATAGAGAAAAGTACAAAGCCAATAAAAAACCTATCCAAAAAGACCGTGTTTCAATTCCTGCCAACTGCATTATTTTTTTGACTTGTGTTTCAATTCCTGCCAACTGTCTTATTTTTGCTACCTACTTTTCTCTAGTGTTTCTTTACTTTACTTTTTCATTAGGATGCTTTGACTCACCTGACACTTCATAAAATTGTACCCATAGGGTATGATGTCATTATGATGTCATAAGACTCCACAGATACTCCTGCAGGTATTCTGTTGAAAGATATTATGTCATCAAGCTCTAGATTATTCTACTCCACAATGACATCATCCATGATGTCATTTCCTTCTAGAATATTCTGCTCCACAATGACTCACTCTGACTCACTCATGGAAGGTTCTGGAATCTTTTGCTCCACAATGATGTCATAGCTCCATCTTTCACTTGTATTTTATTCTTTTATTGGGTTTGACCCAATATTTTGATTGGTCCTCCTTATTTTTTATTGTTTGTGAACCTAGGTTACTTTCCCACACAAAATGTATATAAGGAGAGCCCATTCTCCCCCAAAAAAAATATGATCTCCCATTTGTAGCAATCTGCCTATCAGATATTTCACTTGCAAAGTTAGTCCCTTTGAAGTGAGACAAGTGCAGGGAAAAGAATTCCCTTGAGATTATAAGTTTCTTACCTTAGAAACTTATTTAGTGCTATAGACCAAGCATTCTTGGTCATATATATTGTCTTTGAGACCCCTTTGTCTCATTGCTCTGTGCCCTTTGACTAAGCGATCTTAGTCATCTATCATATTGTTGAGACCACGTCTCACTAGTTGTCCCATAGACCAAGCGATCTTGGTCAAGTTATAGTCCCCTTTGTTCAAGCGATCTTGAACATATATTGTATATTTGAGACCATTGTCTCACAGTCAGGTGTCCATAGACCAAGCGATCTTGGTCATATTTCATATATTTGAGACCACATCTCACTAGTTCCAGTATCCAAGTCCAGAGCCTAGAAGGAGATTTCCTATGCAAAGACATTCCAGAAACTGAATTACGTGTCTAGAAGCTTATTCCTAGACAAGAGATTTGAGTTTCAATAAAGAAAAGTAAAGCTCCGGCTAGGTTGATCTTTATAAAAAGATTAGTTTAGTGAGCCTCCCAAGAACTCACACGTTATCTACCACGAAATAGGAAAAGCCGTAGACCGTGTTAATCGAGGACTGGCAAGCAGTCTTATCCAAAGTGTAATTGTGGTGTCATTTACACGACTTTATATAAGACCCTCGGTTATTAAGACACCGGTAATGCCGCCACTTGAAAATGCACGCTCCGATGCAACAGCTGAACCTTGAATAGCGAGATAATCCTTGGCGATGTGAGAGATGGTTGGGTACTGGATAGAATGGTGCTGGAAAATTGGTATGCAAGTAACAACAATCAAACAATGATACATACCCCCCATCAGCCCACTATGTTGTCAATGTCCTCGAGCGGTGCATCGAGGTAGTCCTCAAGCTCTTGACAAGGCCTTCATGCAGCTGTGTCATTGACGACATGTGATTTGACCGTCAGCGTGACGCGCAGAGGACTCAGACATAGCAGCAGGAGGCATATATGTCCCTAGGTACCAAGTGAATATATTTAAACTAGTTTTAAAACTGTTGCGCACCATGAACCACCAAAATGAGAACCCATGGCAGATGGCGAGTACAGTGGTGGATCCCAACAGTAGGTATGTTCTGAAATAAATCGCATTTTAAGTTAATTGGGACAGACAGTAGAATCGTTGCGAACTCACTGGCACCTGAATGAGTTGCTGCATTACTGAAGTCGCCGAGAGATCGCCTTGCCTACTAGAACACAGCAGAAGTAGGAGAAGACAGTGAACAGAAGGGCAAGGATGATACTTAAACAGAAAGCCTCACCAAAAATACGAGGCTTCGACTTCGAAAATCATAAGACAAAGCCAGCAAAATGATAGGTTCGAACCGGTCCGCATGAGTTCAGAACCGGTCCGGATTTATCGACGACACTCCGAACCCCAAACCTACCAAGGGGTTCGGTCCAAGAGAAAGTCTGGACCTGTGACCGAACCATGGGTCTAGTCCGCAAAGGTTCGGGTTCGAACCTAGGTTCTGGACCAGACTGCGGCAGCACTATCTTGTCTGATTGCGCAACAAAATAAGGGGTGTCCACAAGAAATCGACTTTTGATATCGTCCGGGAATGTTTGAACCTTGATACAGATTAATTAGCTTTAGCCCCATGTGCTACTCGATTTTGAGGTGAACTGATGCATGATTTTTTGCCAATTTGCAAGCTTGCGCATGTTTAACAGGAACACCGCTTTCCTCTATAAAGTCAAGCATGGCAATGGCATAACCCATAGCATGATTATACTGATGATGGTGATTATCGACTATATATTATGATATATGTCATTCTCAGGTTTCTCTCAGTTCTCTGATGTCAGCCTCTGCCCGAGGTTAAAGGCCACGCGCTAGAAACCTGCTCCTGCCATATGCGAGTCGCACGATAACTATTGCATCCATCACGCGTTTTTGGCTGTCGATAGTGTTGTGAGCAGAGCTATTTTGAACTTCGAGGTCATGTTCTGCCGACTAGAAACGGATTTACGGCCAAATATAGCACGTACAGTTGCTTTAGGTGACTTCCCACGGTTTGATAATCCCGCAACGACAACGCTCGAGCTCGCTGTCAAGGACGGCGAGTTCAAATAGGTTCAAATGCTCGCCCGATCCTTTTCCTTTTCTCCAGTTTTCACATTTACATGTGACACCAAGATAACTTTCCAAGCAACGTGGATAACTGTGAGTCACGGTAGAGGCTGATCAGTGAATGGTTGTTTTTATATATATATAAAACCGTCATCGATCATTTCAACTATCTTCATTCGTCTATCTAAGGGAAACAGGCTTTGCGCTAAAAGTCAATGATCTCGAACTGTAGATTTCTGTAAGTAGTTAAGACTGTACCGTCGCCGTTACTGAAAGCTTAGCTTTCAGTATTCCACCTTTTGGTGTAACAGTTATGCGCGGGTGGCAGTCTGATGAAGTCACACATATCACCTAACTCGGCAACTTCCTGTCTGGAATGATCTCGACACAAGGCAGCCGTTGTCAGAGACCTGCCAGCGGGCTCAGCGTTCACAAGACCCTGCCCATTCGTCACAGCTAGCGGGCTGAAGTCCATCAGGTGTAACGTATACTGCCCCCGCAGTACACCCGTCTGTAAATCCCGATTTTCGCTGACACGAACTCAGGTTGGATATCACGGGTGCCAAGAATTCGACAGACTCAAGGGTTTACGTGGTATCGGCGCTGCTGCTGTCCCGTGAAGGACTTGGTGGAAACTATGTAGACTGAGAAGCATGCGTTTAGGCAGAGTAGTTTATCATTCGTTAGGTTTACATGTGGTTTCGAGCTATGCTCAGTATCACCCATCAGAAAGAAGCACGGCAGCACGCAAATTGTTAGGTTCACAATATCAATGATGGAGCAAGTCAAATTTGAGCCTGCTGGCATGACGCAAATCACGTCTATTTGAATAACAGGTTAGTCATGAAGTTCCGAACAGGATACTTATAAAAGTAGCAGTCTTCCTACTGTGCCCACCCACATTTATTGACCCTGTGTCGCACCATGCATTTCTCCCTTCGTCTTCACCGTCATTGCTGCTTTGACAGGATCTGTATCTGTCAGTGCATGCCGAGTTTATTGCGACGAGACCGTGGATTGCTGCCTTGCTCATACATGTAAGTCGGTATACATCCCCAGCAGTGTGAGTATGAGCAGCATGCATTCAGTATATACTCAAGACTCATCGGCGTGGTAGGAACAATTTATAAACATGTGTGTGCCATATTAGGTCAAGCCCAAGTGGCAAGTCGCGACAGTGAGCCGTGTTCCTGATTTCGTGTCGGTGTAGTGTGGTTGATGCACGATACATAGATTGCTCGTTGCCATGGTTTGACCGAGATGCTTGCTTCTGGAAAAGTTCAGGGCCGCTTGAGCAATGGAGGCATTAGAATGTAGTAGAGGAACAAACACTCAATATATGATCTTGACTTGAACACATAATACACGGAAAGAAGCACGGCAGCATGCAAATTCCTACGCTCACAATATCGGTAACAGAGCAAGGAAAATTTGAGCCTGCTGGCATGCGACGTCTATTTGAATAACGGGTCAGTCGTGAAGTACCAAACACGATACTTATAAAAGTAGCAGTCCTCTTACTGTGCCCGTACCCACCCACATTTATTGATCCTGTGTCGCACCATGCATTTCCCCTTCGTCTTCACCGTTGCCGCTGCTTTGACAGCATGTGTATCTGTCAGGGCATGCCAAACTTATTGCAACGAGAATGTGGATTGCTGCCTCGGTCAGACATGTAAGTCGATATACATCCCCAGCAGTGTGAGTATGAGTAGCTTGCATTCACTATATCCTCAAAACTCACCGGCGTGGTAGGACCAATTTATAAACATTTGTGCGACATAGTAAACCAAGCCCGAGTGGCAAGTCGCGACAGTGAGCCGTGTTCCTGGTTTCGTGTTGGTGTAGTGTGGTTGATGCACGATACATAGATTGCTCGTTGCCATGGTTTGACAGAGATGCTTGCTTTGGGAAAAGTTCAGTGCCACTTGAGCAATGGAGGCATTAGAATATAGTAGAGGAACAAAAACTCAAAGTATGATCTTGACTTGAACACATAATATACGAAAGTACACACGACGTACTACTGATCTTGTTGTGACTTGTGAGCTTGAACAAGATGCGTTCCAGCCGAACGAAACCTGAGCATTACCCCTATCAACGCCCGCTGGCAACAACTCCACCTCTTCTAGAAGGTCGATACTTCGTTTGGGAGGGCATGTGTGCGGCATGGGAGGAATATTATGGAAGATATAGGGGATGAAGGCAGAGATGAAGGCGCTCGTGGATAGGAATGTATGTCTGTCGTAGCGGGCATGACTTGAGCGGATGGAGAGTAAGAGTAGGAAGAACGGTGGCGCTCAAGTGTGCTTTTCAGCGATTCAGATGTGTCTGGTCGGGCGAAAGCTTGATGTAAGCAAGGTTGAAAGTAAACAAGAGAGTACCACTCACATCATGAGCCAACTCATCTAGTGTGTGTGGATTGAGGGATTCTGATTGCACGCGGCAGGGAGTACGAGTACGAGTACGAGGAGTTGGTGACATGATGCTGACTGGCATCGTGTGAGGCGACGGTGAGGACATGAAAGAATATGCACACCATTTCGTGATTATTCAGATATCAGCCGCATCCAGCTACTGGCCATCGCTATTGAGCTTAGGTGTCCGACCATCGATACACGCGTTGAGTCAGATGTTCCTGACGTCAACTGTGTACGAGTTCTAGACCACGTCTCACAGTCTATATATAAGTGTTGTAAGAAACTCTTATAAGTGTAGATTCATTTACCGTAAGACGCAAGTTTGAACTGCTGAAACCTCCCTGCACTGGCAATTGCAAGTAGCCCACCAATGGTACTGCGGCCACCACTATACGACAGTTCTCGTTGGCCATGAAACTGGTCGTGTAGCAGGATTCGGACATGAACCAAAGATGAAGTAGAATTGCCGCTAGTTCAATGGCGTTGCATGATGCTATGATTCTCGAGGGACAAAGTCTTTCTCCCATTTCCAGCATTAGTCAGTCTTTGGGCGGAGAATGGAAACTTGACGCTCTATTTGGAGCGTGAGGGTGCAACTCTAACTCTTGTTCGACGATTCAAACTGGCAAGTCTCTCTTCATGCAAGCCACAAACCTGATAAAAGTCTTAGTTAAGAGATATCATAGCTGGTCTGCAATATCGTATGTGATAGACTTTATTGTTGCCGGACCGAGCTGTAACTACTCTTCACAGTTCACGCCATCAATGTCATCCATGGCGACTTTAATGGGGTGGGTTCGATTTTCTCCATCGATCGTTCCAATTTCATTGAAACGCGAGCTTCAGCCTAACGTGTTGATCCATGGTGATGGCACTGCATGTATTGCTGACTTTGGTCTTTCCTTGATGTATTCCCGAGTTCATAAGCGCCTCTCAGGCTTCCTACATGTCCACGCTCAAAGGAAACGTGCGATGGATGGCTCCTGAACTGTTCGTAGAGCGGGAGAATGGCTCTCAAGTTCGGCCAAACAAGCAGAGCGACATGTATTCGTTTGGCGGTGTCATGCTGCAGGTTCGTCTGGGTTAATTTCGGCCTCTCATTGATGACCCGAGCTTTGCTTGTACTAGGGACTCACCAATAACACTCCCTATTATTACCTTCGGAATGATGCTGCCATCATCTGGGCGATGCAGAAGTCGCAAACGCCTTCCCGATCCCGTCATGCTGAGCTCCCTGAACCATACTGGCAGTTTATCGAGCAATGTTGGTCTACTAATCCTTGGAGCCGTCCCTCGGCGGAGGGAGCTGACGAAGCGATCAGGAATGAATTTTCTTTGCTATACAGATCTCAATGATTCTTGACTGCCTCGCATTCAGAAATCTGTTTACAGTACAGCCAGATAAATAGATCTAGGTACTCATGTAGGCTCATTCTATGATCTCTCTTGTGATATTGACACGCTTGTACTACGATGAGGAACGTTGGTTGTAGGATCATCAGAGTCCGGAGGATCATTGTCGATTATTGTGTTCACGAATTCTGCGACAAGCATGTCGCAGGCGACAGACAAGACGGTAAGATCTGGTCGGAATCGAAATGACATCATCTTACATCATCAAGGATTGTGTTCCGCAGCATTCGGATGTCTCACAAGTGCTCTTTCACTATATATAAGGCCCCTGTCCGAATTAACCTCGCCTACTTTTGACTTCCACTTGCTTCACTCGTTCAGAACTCCAGCTTCACATAAAGTTTGTGATATTCGATTGGAACAAACCCACAACACGAACTTCGCATGATCCAACAAGTCTCGAGCATACTACACGATTGCCTGGATTCGAACTTACTCTCAGCTGGGCCTTCACAATAGTTGGCTTTAGAAACCTCTTTTCTGCGGTAGCGCCTCTTGGAATCGACTGGATCTCGAGTCTCGCCTAACCGATAATCTCCTCCATGTCGATCTCCTAACCGATCTCCGCATATGTAGGAGACCCGATTCTGACGATCTAGTTTATCTGGCCAGTTTCTGAAATCCGACCATAAGGGCTCTCGCCCCTACTGTCCTCTGTCATTTCAAGTGCTTTGGATACTAGACACTTGGCCGACCCAATCGCTGATCACCAACGAGTATATACTTTTTCGACGGATCTCACTAATTCCCATGCTCGAGTTTACCGAATCAGCCCCGTCACCTTGTATGGGTTCAAGATCACGATCGATTAGTCCTTGGATCTGAATATTTTCCGAGTCTCATTCGAGCTGATCTGATCGAACGTCGCCCAGCTAAAGGTTATCACGTGTGGTCATTCAACATTTTGCTCAAATTTTTCAAATTTTTCCTTGCTCATCTCTTCAACAATTCCTCTGTGGTATTCGATTTCGCGGCTCAGATCCGAAAACTTGGTACGAAGTATGTGACTTGGAGCTAACAAAACTCGCTTTCACAAGGCCGGGCTTCGTGCGACCAAGAGGAGCATGTCTGTTCTTTCTCCATCATTGGTTCGGGATGGCTCTTAGATTTTTCTGTCTACCATTTCGCACCGATCTCCAGGTCGATCTCCGCTTTTGCCACTATGTCTTGATGATCTTGTTTGCCATTCGATTTCGTGCGGCCCATATAAGTTTTAATTGGCCCCCACCTTTTCAAGTCCGATTTGAGGGCCCGCTAGGACGAGCACGGACCGCAAGAGATACCGACGACCAACCCTTTATACGACTCAATTTATCGAGGATCTGACTACAAAACCACGAGAGACTACCTACGAGCCAATACTGCTACTGCCAGATACTACCGACTAGCCAGAGCTCCTGCCAATGCCTAACTCCCGAGGACTGCCGATAAAACTTCGGAGAACGCATCTCTGCTTTGAATGGTATTTTGGTTTTGTTCACATGGTCATGTAGGGCCAAATATCGATCTTCCTTAAGTCTTTGCTTTGTCTAGACATCCTTGGATTTCTCGCTGATGTTCTTGCTCTCATTCGTGTCAACAGTGCGAGTCATGATTCCATCGTGTCGTCGTCTTTCTTGCACAATTGCCAGTGCCGCGTTCTGTTTCCAACCATACTGGGGGTGGCTGTGAAATTGACTTATAGTACGGCGCGCCTCATTCGATGGCGTGCCCGAGCTTCAGGTAGGAGCGGCAGGCGCAGGAGCCTCACCCGTGTTCCTACTGTTAAGTTCTCGACAGACTTTTCATCCCTTTTATTTCAATGTGTGCGACGCCGTGATTGGCTCGCATTTGTAAATGCGAGGTTCGTTGGTCACGATCTTAATGCCCTTTGGAGATTCAGAAGTCGATCAGCTTTTTCGGGTTGCAGTTGGAGGTACGTGTTTAATGAACTTTCGGGTTGGTGATCGAGCTCACATGATTTTTGCAGAAAACATGATCTTCCAGGCTTGAGCATGAGCGCAAACGTTCTGACCTAATGAAAGTACTAATCTTCACACACTTTCAAAGACTCGCTGACTCCGGTAAAGTCACTCAGGGAGCACCATATGACCCGAGAATTCTCCCTGACTACCGCGGGACATTTTCTCATCCAAGGCAGAACGAGCTCAAGCAGCTAGATATGATATAGCAGAAAACGAGCTCATACTTATCCCGGTCATGAAACTTATTCCGAACCAAGGAGGCACCTTTTTTACTGATGCAAACCACAAAACCCACTAGTACTGTTGTAGCATCAATAGGCGTGTATCTTTATTTCTCTGGTCTTCCTTGTTCGATCTTCCGTACTGTGTCTTCCGTACTGTGGTTGCACCACGATTTGGGCTGGAGGGACTGGTTGTCTTTCGACGGGGACGATGCAATCGTCATAGCACATATTGATTATCCTTAATTAATCATCGCTTGCAACTAGGTCCCTGGTTTCAAGTGCGTGCCTGCATATTCATGTGCTTCCTTTATCCTAAATACATGCTGCAAGGCAAATCATGGCTCCAAGTTCAAGCAGCATGTCAACCTAACCCGTACGCTCTTTCTCCAGATTCATTCTACAGACTCAACAAATGCTTAAGCGTTAAACCGCGGCGTTCCACATGGGTGATTCAGGGTTGTCCGCATGACACGATTCACGCTACGGCGAATCAGCGTTAGGCCGAGTAATATCATGCTGCAACGCCCGGGTTCCCAGTTTCAAGGGTATGCATACCTGTCACATGCTTCCTTCATCCCATCCTACATGCGACATTGAATCTAGCGCTGCTTCTGAAAGGCCTTACTGTTAATGTGTTTCGGATATCAGTCGGGTCAGGAATTCTGCCGTTTGCTCCTTGTGCAACAACTCTGGTTCTCGATCTCACGGACATTCGGGTACTTTGTCCGCTGATTCCTCTGCGAAAATGTTAACGAGTTTAAGTCAAAGCACCACTTGGCGACCTTGGAAAATGATCGCGGAGTTGTAATTAACGGCGATTGCTGCCGAGTCTGCAGTCATTTGTTAAGGGGTAACAGTATGCGAAAGATTCATCAAGGTCTGTGGTACCGCAGTCAAGCCACATCGTCCATAACAGAGCCTGCACATCACATAATAAGCCTGCTCCTGTTACCCAGTGCTGGCGGTGTTAATCATGGTGTGTGTTCATTGGAGTATTTCACAATTTACCCTGGGATTCGAATACAATTCGTAACCCGTGATATCCAAGGGTTTTATGCGCGTATTCCACAACTAATAGTATCAGCAACATCTCTTTAACGTCTTCGGGAAGCGCTCACCGTCGCGATTTACATTGCAACCGTTGACCTGGCTACTAGTATGCTCTGATTGGTGGCAAAACCATGTGAGCACCCTATCGAGCGTTTATACCTACATGATCAATAATTCGAGCTGCTCATCCCTGAAAATGTGGATTGGATGAACAAATCATCATCGTCATGGACTAACGTTCACTAAACCGCACCAAAAGCACCTGTGGAACGCGAGGCTCCGGCACAAAATTTGAGGCCTTCACGGAAATTATTTCATGGTGCGTGAGCCAGCATCTGTTTTATGATGCAAGCACATGCAAATGGTTTAGCTGGGACTTGTACCACTTGTGTATAAAAGCCAACGTACTCGGCTCAGAAAATACCATCAAGTTTCAACATTCCAACCATGAAATTCACTTCAGTCACCAGTGTCATCATTACCGCTACAACGCTGGCTAGTGTAGCCATCGCAGGCGTCATCCCCATCATTCCAAAGTTGGGGGACACCGTGACCCCTAACCTGAGCTTGAGGGACACCAATTCCTCTACCACGGACATCATTCCCGACTTAGCGGACATCATTCCCGACTTGGGGGACATTTTTCCCGATTTGGGGGACGTCATTCCCAGCTTGGATGACCTCATTCCCGACCCTTTATGAGCGTTTGACTTGCTCTAACAACGCGACAGTGTCTTGGTGAGTCTGTCTTTTCTCGTTGTCTTCCCGAGTCCGAGTTGCTGATGCACTTGCACTTGCACTTTCTAGAACATGTAAAACAATTAGCGTGATACCTGTAGGATGGCGTGAAGGAGAGCGAAGGTTGAGGGGGTCATGATCGCGCTGTCTCGTTGAATGAAGATGCTTTAGAGATGTGATGTGTTGTAAAATAGACGATCGACGAGGTCCAAATTATGGCTTTCATCGAAGTCTCTGTGTTTGATTTCACTTGTGACGTGTTTGATAGTTTGCGCTGTCCTGTGCACATGAACATCAAAAATAAGAAACAAACTAGATCGGCACGAAAACACGTATTATCTTCTCCCGCAGCATGAATAGTATCCTTGAGAGATGCAACAAACAATGACGACCGACACTTCTCGAGCCCACCTAGAACCACGTCGCTGGCGGCAGTATCAATGACAAGCTTAAGGAAAGGAAATTCGCCATCTGAGATAGTAATTAAAAATCGAAAGGGTTTGAGAATTCCGGACGACCCTAAGCTGCGGCCTGCCTCCATGTGTTACCAATGCAGATGATCTGCTGCATTGACACTATTATCGTTGTCAGCTGCTGATGGTCCCTTTCGAGTCGACCAAGGACCAGATCATTTCAAGTTCTGTTAGATGCCGACGTGGATTGCTTGGTGGTGAATGAGTGGTAGTCACGTGGTAACAAACTGTGACAAGCGTTGCACCCCTAATCACGTCAAAATATTCCGAAGATCCCCGATCACTAAAGACATACTGTTCATACTCCCATATATCTAACAACCATAGTGCAGATCAAAATCCCATACATACATACTGTAACATCTACTGATTATCCAGATATCCGACCCCAGCCCTCGCACAATGCAATGTCAATCTAAACTTGAATGACAGACGACGCATAACGATAGCCATGTGTTCCACAAAACCCATTACTCGAGAAATGGCATGTGTCGTGATATACTGATGGTGCCGAAATGTCTAGGCTGTGATCCCGAGACTAGACAGTTCCTTGCGGATCTCAGCTTCCCCCTCCATTTTCTTGAGCTGCGTCGCTTCTAGTCGCTCTCCGCGGTTCGCTTTCTCCTTGAGTTCATCGATAGCCTTCAGCTACATGTCAATGACCATCAACACGATGCAACGACAATCAGAAAAGCAAACACCGACCTTCTTATTAAGATTCCGGACCTTCTTCGCGACGGGGTCCAATGACTCTGCTCCCGGCGTTGGCGGAACGGAACTATGGCCAGGAGTCTGCGTCCCTCCTACGGTCACATCAATAGACGGTCGCACAGACGCCTCCCCAGTTGGTGTTGCAGCTCCCGAGCCCGCTTCCCCAGGTCCTTTCTCTTTCTTCTTCCCCTTTTTCTTCGGCTTCTTGTCACCACCCTCTGCCCCTGGCGCAGGCCCAGTCGAGGGCGTCTTAGACGCGGCACCAGGTACATGCCTCCGTCCCCCGTTCCCATTCTGGTAGTGGCCATTTCCGTTGGTAGGAGTGGCGCCGTTAGCATGGCCCATGCTACCGGGAGGATTCGGTGAGCGGTTGTAGCCCCGCGGAGGTGTTGCGCTGCCGCTGCCGGTGGGCATACGAGGAGCACCGCCCTCATCCTCGCGCTTGAAAATCGCTGGCGTTGCAAGGCCACGTGCACCAGGCGGTCTGTAAGCTCCTGCAGCTTTGGGTGTGGCGGGTTTAGCGGTCAGAGCCGCAGTCAATACACTGATTGAGGGCTGGGGTGCAGCAGGGATAGTCGAACCAAACGGAGGTGCTTGATCGAGTGGCGTAGGTCTCCACGACGCCTGATATAATTCCTCTACCAGCTGGACGTGTACAAGTCCACCAGTGCAATGCCAGACCTTAATTCCGTTGTCCACACGAAGACGAGGCGACAGGGTAGCTGTCAAAAGGAACCTGCCGCAGGGCGACCACTCGCAATAAGAAGTGTTCGGTGCGTCGATGGTACAAATCTTCGTCAACGTTCTTCTGTCGAAGATGTCGATTTTGCCTGCCAGGTTACCGAAGCCGGCAAGTGCGACAAGGCGACCTTGCGGATTGAATGAGATAAAGTTATGAGGAGAGGATCCAAAATCGTGAAGCGTCCGCACGCGTTGATCAAAAAGTGTAGTTTTAGCAGGCATGTCTAATGACAAAAAATGCCGGTTGTTAGTATAGTTCGTGATCTAGGGAAGGAAACAACTAACATCCATAGACAACGCCAAATTCTTTCGAGTTCGGGCTCCACGACACGTCATGAATCGGTCCCTCCTTATCCAGGGTGACCCGGCAGTCGAAATTGCCTGCTGCGCTGAGTAGGTACATACCAGTCTCACCGTAGTAGCTCATGTTCGAGTTGTCGACCTCCGTTTGTGTAAGGACAAGTGCCTGCGTGCCAAGATCGTTCCACTTGATCTGGGCGCGATCAGCCTTGTAGAAAGTTTTAGAACAGGTCGGAGCGCCAGAGAGGGTGGAAAGGCCGAAGATCTTGACAACCGCAGGGGCGCCCTGAAAAGAGTAAACTTTAGCAAAAGAATGTACGCATGATGAGGAGAGAAGAATTATACCTTCTTCTCAGCAACAAACACCGCAATGGATGGGTTCAGTCCAGGACTCAAGGAGACCATCGATGCGCCTTCAACGCGCAGCTTATCGGTAATGCCCTTCCCCCACTCAGCAGGACGGTAGACCTGAATCTCTTGAGCAACAAGACGAATGGCATGCGACTCAGATATGGTGTACTGAAGGTCCCAGTTCTCCTGCGACTTTTGTGTGAATGAGATGAGCTCCTCGCCGGTAGAAGCGGAGAAGACGCGGAGATTCTTGTGCTGTGCGCCATCTTCCAGCTTTACTGCAAAGAGGCGTGTGAAGTGAGATTCTACTGATAGCCTAGACGACAGACACGAGGCGTACCTGGCCGCTCCCATGTAGAGAGGTACGTTCCGCGCGGGGAGAACTTCAGTTCGATGATATTTGGAACGCTCAGTTCTTGGAGCATCTGCGCCCCTTCGGCAAGAAAGATCCGCACACTGCGAGGATCAAAATAAGTCAGCCGGGTGAATCGCGCCAGCACGAAGGAAACCGTACGCAGTGGGGAGCGCATAGGCGAAGAGGCGGCCATCGGGGCTGTAGTGGTATGTGCGAGCTGGAACATCGGGGACAGCGAACCCTTCTATCGGCAAGTATGTAGGCGTGCCGCCGACGAGGCCCATGCTCTTCTGCGCGCGGACTATAAGATTCCAATTACGTTAGATCAACAAACATGCTGCGGTCTGGATAAATATTTTAACGAACATGCATATTGCTGGGAGAGCTGGGAGGCCATTTTTTTGTGCTGAGAAGACGGAGGGGGCGAGAACGAAGCAAGTGAATGCCTCACAAGAGACTGTCGGTGGAGGGAGAAGATCAAGGATATAAGCACAATCAATGCACAGCTGGATTCAAACAAGATCTACTTTAGGGCAAGCAATGTAAATTGCTCGGTCCGGTTACTTGGCCTCGAGGCTTCACGCTCTCGCTATTATGTTACTGGTAACAACCTTCTTTGGCCCTGTCCGCATGGTAATCGGACAGGGCTGATGGGCCCGAAGACTAACTGGGCGGTTCTAGTGAAAGTCTTTCGCAGCAACTTGATTCTCAACAAAATTGTTAGGCGGAAGATCATTCTTGTCGAGGAAAATCGAAAGACTAGAGTCATCCTGTATTTAAGGACTTTTTCCACTCAAGATTTGACATATTTCGTCATGCATGTGAAGATGGACCTTGAAAGTGGACCATGACAGCAATCATACATTATTCGAAATCCGCTATGGTGCGTCCTTGTTGGCCAGATGACTCGCTTACGCATATAGAACAATTTTTAGGGAGACTTGCCATTTTCCACGAGTGGGGCCCCAACACGAGTTTCACGTTGAACTACCGGCATCACATCATCGGCTATAAAACCTGGATGGAGGTGGATGCCGAGGTTGCACGTGTACTCTGTCAGACGTTTGTTCAGCGTGTCACGGCATTTGTTCATTCAGCATACACGGTGGAAAATTTGCTCACCCAATCAGCTTACCTGCACGAAAAACGTTTCATCCCGGGCTTCAAAAGACCTTTAAAGCTTTCGGATTATTCACGGCGCCGACCTCATAAAGATACACCCGCTACATGATTTGCGTAATCTTGAGTCCATTAGTAGGGCGCCGAACTTCAAGTCACGCCTTGGCGATCATCAAACTTCTGATGCGAGGCGGCTCTTTCCTTAACTACCTGGCTTCTCTGGAGAGTCCTGGATGCCCAATGGGTCGTCCATTCATTTACATAAACCTGCTAAACGCACCTGCGTAAGCAAACCTGAAACTCTAAGTAGAGTCACGTGCCCCTCAAAAGATCTGTCAAGCTTTCGAATCTATTCGAATGAACTTACTTTTTGACAGCGCCGACCTCATAAGGATGCACCCGGTACACAATTTGCGTAATCTTGAATCTGTCAGGGCCCAATCTTCAGGTTACGACTTAGCCGTCTTCAAACTTCCGCAGTTACGGCTCTTTCCTTCACCACCTGATTTCTCGAGAGTCCTGGATGTCAATGGCAATTTTCACGCATATAGTCACGGTAATGTCCATAATCGCTAGCCTTCGTGTGAAGATAACTTCTGACCTGTTCATCTCAGCCTGCGCAGCACATGCTTTGGTCATCCTGTGAATGATACATACTTTGTGCTCTTCATCGTATTTCGTCGCATCGTCTCGGCCGCACCGTTCATTTACATAAAGCCGCTAAACGCACCCCTCCGTGAGCCACTATTTTGGGTTGGTTCGATGCGTTCTTGGTTGCACGCTTCGGGTAATAATCACGTACTGCAGCACCTGATGGCAATAACGTCCGCCAGAAATTTGCTCGTCTCACCTGCGAGGCGAGCATCGGATTATCGCTTGTTCAAGTCGCGACGTGCGAGTATCGAACTTGAGCAGTGGTGACCAGATAGGGTGAGACTAGCGAGACGGAGAAGGCGTACCGTAAGTAAGCCACGGCCTTGTCTCCTGATGGGGAAGACGTACTAGGTAGTAGTGATAGAAAATATAGAGGGCAGATATTCACCCGGAACACTGGTGGTGAGTGGATTCGCTAAACGATGGCATAGCAAGGGCGTGGGATGTAGAGAATCCTTCGAGACAGGACATTCCTACGTGAGTACTACAGTCATCTGTTCCTCAAAAAACGTACTCCACTGGCAGTCGTTGGTTCCATTAGATCTTCTCAGCGGCATGCCCTAACCGCGAAGACGGTCTCACACGGTTGCTAGCGTCAATACGAACCCCAAATGTAAATTCATGGTAGGTTCATATGATCCTGATTCTACGAAGCGTAAACTTATTATTTTCAAATTCTGAACACTGAAGTGAATGAGCCTGAATTCGCAGGCCAAGGTAACTCAACACTCTACTACATTCTCTGGGCGCAGCTTATGGCCTGTACAGGTCAACGCGAACTTGGACTGTACCGAACGCACTCTGCAGTTTCGAGATGTTTTCTTCAAACGGTCAAGGAGAATTTCACAGTGCAGGGTCTCTTGATATTGTCGCATTCAACCTTACCTTTGCAGCTACATGCTCATATTTAAAGCTTGAGTCGTAGGTTCTGGATGGTATGGAATGTAAAAGAATGCTTTGCAAGATTGATTGTTGCTTTTATATTTTGTGAGTTGGATTATTTAACTGAGCTTCGAGCGATCTAAATTTGACCCAGAGGGGAACACGTTAAGACCTTGACTGGACACGGGCACAAATATTACAGGTATTATCCAGTTCATTGAATCGGGAATAAGGTTGCCGGTTCATGGCATCATCCGAACGGGCCCCTCTCAGCATCTCAGTCTCAGTACGGAAATTTCGATTAATGGCCGCCGACGTGACTTGGTAGGCTATGCTACATGTACGTATATAAGATCATTTTCGAAATTTCCGTGCATTCGAATGCTACCACACTCAGGCTGAGACGGAAGTACACTGTCGACGTGTCAGCATGCGAGCGACCGATATAGCCTACTAGCATATCCCAGTCCCAGATCTTATAAATAGCACCACCCTTGTATAAACTACATGCGGCAACTGCATGCAACTTGAATTGAACATGCCATCAAACTTCTTACCGTGTCTTCACTAACGACATAGCAACATAAAATGATTGGTACACTGAACTGCACAAAAATCGAGGTTCAAACGTTCAGGCAGGTTCGACAGAAACTGTATAGCTGTGAGAATTAGATATAACGGCTCACGGAAGAGTACATTTAGCGGGTTTATGTAAATGAATGGTGCGGCCGAGCTAATGCAGTAAAGAGCACGAACTTGAAGTACGTATCCTTCACAGCCTCACAGGATGATGCATATGCTGTCGCGGCGCACATACCCGTAAAAATTACCAGACATCCAGGACTCTTTAGAGAAGTCAGTAGTCAAGGAAAGAGCCGCTTCGCATCTGAAGTCTGAATTGACTGGTCTAGGAATGTCGCTAACGGTGATAAGCTGCGACGTTGGCCGGTAGATAAGATGGAAGGCAGTGGCTCAGGCTTCAGACTACTACAAACGTATCCAAATTAAAACTATATCCACAAGCTGTGAAAGACAACATGCTAGTAAAATGTGCATATAATAAAGGCTGTCCGCGATATGATGAAGGAAAGGCACGGATCCGGATATGATATGCTTGAAGGCGAGCTTGGATAACTTCGGACTCCTCGGAACTGGTCCAGAGGCCATTTCGCATGACATCTGGATGGCACAACATTCTGACTAATGAAACAGAACTTGCAGTGTACGCCATGGTCTTCACAAATTAAAAGCAATACGAACAGGTCATTCGAATTTCGTTGTGTTCGCACCATCGCTGGTTTCTGGTATCAATGCCTGCTAGTGTGCAAGACATTGACAAAATTGTGTTTGCTTTGTTTGATCAACACAACGTGCGTCATCTTTCTCGAAAATACATATTGTTAAATTCACGATTTGCGTAGCTTTGTAAATATATCCGTCGTTTTCCGTCGATACGGTGAGGTTTGGTTCTCACGGGGTGTGAGTCCTCGAAAGGCAGTGTTTACCCCCGTTGAACTAACCTGTGAAGTGGCACACCTTCCTAATGCGTGAAATACATTCTAACTTGCTGCCGCTAGAGCATAACCCCTCCAGCGATGGAAACTCAGAAAAGGCCACGATCGATGGCGCACATGATGAAAAGGCAGTGTTGGCAAGTTAATAATGTTTTTTTTTTTCAATGTATGTGCTATAAAGTAGAGGTGGCCTCATACTGGCAGGTCAGGCGCCTAGCGAAATTAATTAAAGCGCCAAGGAGCATTGAATTTTATGGCCGGTGACATCGCGGTAAAGACCGTACGATGAACCAACACCTGCCATACCTGCAAGAACAGGCCTTCCCTTGTTAATATCAAGAGGCGTGAGTACCAAAGTCTTGCCACAATAGGATTTGGTTATGTAAGAAGGCGGAGACCGTTCACGATAGCTAGACATCCCGACACGCAGCAAGTTCATAATAGCACCTATGGTAGTGCACTTTGTGTGTTTCATTTCCGCAAGAACTTGCCAATGAATCACCGACAACGCGAGGCAAGAGATAGAATTATCCAGGTTACGCCTGCCAGACGTGCCATAGGCATGAAGGGATAAAAGGCTTCGAGATGATGTTCCATTTTCTGTTCAATTTTCCAACTTGCAAGGAATAACAAGCACTCTCCTGCATCCACTTCACCTGTACATATGAATAACTTGCGCGCACATTATAGACAAAGGCATGAGCGCACCGTGAGTTCATCCAGATTGCTACAAAACCCGTCGTTCTCATGGACGGGGCAGGTTCCTGACCAAAATTCGGGGAGACTAGTCCTGCAGTGCCTCGACCGCCTCGACAGGTTGGAGCATCTTCTGCGCAAGGAAATACAGGAGATTCGCAGTCTCTTTATGGATCGCCTCGATGACTACCAGCCAGATGTCGCAATGGAGAATTCGGGTGGATATGAAAACACCGTCGACTCCCAAGCTGGCCTCAATACTACGCCACCGTTTGTATCTTGGAACGACTCCCACTTTGTGTCACAGCCTGTACCTCATGAAACATCTTTTGGTGTCATGGGATCGCTGTCAGAAGGTACAGAAGCCTGTAAGTTGCTGTATACGGAGTCTTTTCATTGAATACTTACTGTGTACAGGTATATTGCCCGACGGCGCCCACACTTTTGCCGACTATGCAAATTGGCCTCAACAAAGCATATACTCCGAAGACGTTGACGTTCTAGCATTCCATGACCCGCATATCGCGGAATCTTCATCAGGGGGTGCGGATATTCGCCTCGGTAAATTCGTCTTCATTTGCAGCTGGTCATTAAAATGCTTACTTAATGTATCATCAGATTCCATCTATGATGAGCCCGCTGCGCAACCCTTCCAGGGCATTTATGTGGAGGAGCCTATCCCATCAAATTCTTCAGCCAGACCCGACGCGCAGCTGTCTGTCCCCGTTGTGCGGGCTAACCGAGCAAAGGATAAAGTAAGATGCACTCGGGACGGGTGCTCGGCACTCCTCAACAAGGATAGCCTTGCTCGTCATGTCGAAGAGGTGCACGAGGGCAAGATTAAGGCTACTTGTACAAACTGTGGGAAGATGTTTAAGCGTTCGTATCAGATGGATGAGCATATCCGTCATACCAGCTGTGGAAGATCCTTAGGTTGATAGATTATCTCATATCGTCGCTAGTTGATCATGATTGTGTTATTTATATGTAATATGGACTGGGTAATGTACTCACTTAATATTTGTTGAAGTGGTTCCTTATACGTGCTCTAGTGTTTGCTTGCTACAAGCCCAGCTTCAAGTTGGTGGCCAAAATTTAAAAAGTTTGGAACTTCAATGGAAGCAACGTTGGCCTGACGTGACGCGTGACCGGTGACTGATGCCCTGTGAGAACGCTGACACGCCGGGACTACATGTTTCCACAACTAGTAAGTACTCTAGCACTCTCCTTGAGATGGTCCTTGGAGGTGAGAGAGTTGAGTACGCCAACGACAAGCTCACCAGCGAGCGGTAACTCAGCGGCATCTATGCCCATTGATCTGCATCACAAATTGTTAGTGCCTTTCGAGTTCTCCGCACTAATTTTGGCTCACAAATTTCTTAGCACAGATTCCGTGAAGCAGGAGAATTAAGGGGTGCGCGTGTTGAAAGCAGCTTTATCTATGAAAATCTACAATTTGGTGAGACATGCCGTTTTTCACGAGTGGGGCCCCAACAGTGCCAACACGAGTTGGAACTACCGGCATCACATCATCAGCTGTAAAACCTGGATGCTGGTGCACGTGCACTCTGACATTTGTTCAACGTGTCACGGCATCCGTTCATTCAGCCCTTTTGTACACACCTGCAAGATAATTTTACTTACCCAAATTTACCTGCCCCAAAGAACTTTACACGCGCCGGTGCATTTTTGGTTATGCCCCTTGACTCTCCATAAAGGTGCACCCGCCACACAATTCGTGTAATCTTAAATCTATCAGGACTCCGATGTTCTTGGCCGTCTTCAAACTTCCGCAGTTGCGGCTCTTTCCTTGGTTAACCGGCTGCCCTGACCAGAGATGTCAATGGCAATTTTGCGTATCCGTTATTATTGGCTTGTAAATGAAGCTTAAATCTGACCCGTCTATCTCAGGCTGCGCAGCATATGCTTTGGTCATGTTGTGGATGATACGTGCTTGGCGCTCTTCGTCGCATTGTCCCCGTTAGACGCCACTAATTGGGACAAACATCGGTTCGATGCGTTTTAGTTACACGCTCCAGGTAAAAATCACGTAATGCAGCGCATGGGATGTCAGCCATAACACTGGAGCGGTGTATCTGCGACTGGGTGCCTGCGTGTCACGAGCGAGGCAAAAAGTGGCGAAGAGCTCTACGCTACGACTAAGCCCGAAGGACACTGAGTGGCTGGCTCAGACTAAGCTACGTTGTTACCCGCTGGTACTCCGCCCCTCGCCTAAACTCCAACATTTGGAGAACACAACTCGTCTCACAATACCAGGCGAACATCGGATCATCGCTTATACAAGTGGCAACTTGCGAGTATGGATCTTGAGTAGTGGTGACCAGATAGGGTAAGACTAGCGAGACGGAGAAAGCACACCGTAAGTAAACCACGACCTTGTCGCCTGGGGTAGTGGGACATTTCTATGTGAGTACAATTATCTATTCTTCAAACTCGGACCAGTGGTAGACTCCATGAGGCCTTCTCATGCCCTAACCCCGAAAACAGTCTCGGCGGGTTTCAATCCCGATTTCGAGTGAATGTAAGGTTTATGGAAACTCTAGGTCTAGTCTACGTAGAGTCTATTATGGGTCCTGTCTGGGGGTGTGCCAGCCGCCCGGCCAGATTGAAGCGGAGTTCAATTCCAAATCGGGGCGAGTCAGCTTGTAACGCCTACGGTATACCACCCGCCGCCTCCCGCTTGCTGTTTCCTATGTTGAGAAAGACCAAAAGATTCGCCTAGAAATCTGGTGGTGCTGGGTGGTAGAAAATGAGGCGCCAAGGAGGTAGAAATTCCATAAGGCTGAGGAAGGAGGATGTCATCTTTGATCATACTGGCTGAGTTAATGAAGCGGGTTAAAGACAAATATAACAGGCCTGCGAGTTCGGCTTCATTGGAGAGTCCCGCAAAGAGAGTGACGACATCCATGGCCCCGCCGGGTGCGTGGTCATCGCGGTGAATGTCGAGGAGCTATATTAGGCCTGGTGCTCAGCGGTCGTGCCGCACCGTGGTAGTCCCGATCATAATGCTACCCAAAGCGGCATATCGGCATCTGCCAAATTTCAAATTCCTCGCTTGGCCTGCCAAATCACTCTGAGTTCGACCAGTCTGACTACGTCAATAAATTCTCACCATCTCAAATTGACGCACAAACAGACTAGTTACGAGTCTAGACGAGCTAGGGGCTGGCGCAGTCGTCGTGCGTGTGTGTGAGTACTCACTGGGCGTGAGTCGTGACGCGTGACTTCCAAGCTGACTCACATCTTCCTGATTTGGAATTGAACTCCGCTTCAATCTGGCCGGGTGGCTGGCACACCCCCAGACAGGACCCATAATAGACTCTACGTAGACTAGACCTAGAGTTTCCATTTCCCGGACGTCCTCGACTTCGAATGGTAAGCTCACGCCAACTACGTGTCACGTGATATGTAGGATCCATGAACAAATTATTAACGAATTCTCTCCTTAATAGGGTTTACATTAGCTAATCGTAAATTTCTCCCTATATCCCGACTTGGCCCTACTTCGAAGTTCCGGGCGGTTTTCTCAGAACGGGCCAGGAAGTTCACACATTCCAGTGTCCCGCTTGACATCGTCTCCCGGAAGCCATCATGTCAAAATTGTTGCTACTTCCACGCGACTTCGGTCTTTACACAAACTGCCGGATTGGGCTACACGGCAATCTCTGGCTCGTCTCGGCATCTGCTTGATAACGCCCAGATTCACCGATTTTCCACGAACCTAAATCCCTGACCAAATTTTTGTTGTGCGCAAGAACCTTATACATGTAGCATATGGTTCGTCGGCAGTCTAATTGGACTTTGTGAAGATATGAGATGCGTGCTGAGGGCATCCTGATCCGGTATAATCATATGGCCTGTTATGACCGCCAGCGGATGTGACTGGAATGATACCTGGCAATCATGAACCATGATAAAGACATCCTAGCGTCTGGAAAAAGTGCTCAACCTAAGTTTCTTTTCTATTTGTGGAC
This sequence comes from Suillus bovinus, assembly GCF_016758785.1. NCBI lineage: Eukaryota > Fungi > Basidiomycota > Agaricomycetes > Boletales > Suillaceae > Suillus > Suillus bovinus. The sequence goes on along the minus strand of NW_024542111.1, from coordinate 35,284 downwards.
AAGTATGCAAAACCCGGGAAGTTCCTGACGTAAATGATTGCTTCAAAGAGTACGGCTTTTGGCCTGTCATGTCGCAACGGAGTACGACTACATTATTTGGCGCGCCACCATGGCCAGATTGATATAAAAGAACACTATTCCATCACTCCTACATTCATACAACCTCCCGTGCTATCCAGAACTTGTTACTCAAGGATTTAAAATGAACACGTATCTGCAAAGGTAAGGTTGTTCTACGCTTCATACAAAACATGAGCTTACCATGGATGTACATTTAAGGCCTCAATATTCACCAAACACCCCTCAGTTAACGCCGCCTTCAACGTCCGGGCATGTCTCGGATCAAGACTCGATGAGATCAGGCCTGCAATCATGTCTCGAGCACCTTGACCGAGTTCATGATAGGATGAACTGTGTCTACCAGGAAGTCCTAGAGATCCGCGCCCGCATTACAGGGCTTCTTCTCACCTGTCAAACGGAGATCGTCATGGGGGGCGGGGGTATATTAGATAACAGCATGGATTTCCAGGCAATCGTCGAGAATGAGCCTCAGACCATCTTGCAAACTGCGCAAGATGAGCTACATGCTGTTTCACCGTCGCTGATTCCACCAGTGCTCCCTATCTCGGCAGAGCAATCAGCATTCCAAAACCAGCCTTTGAACCTAGAGTATGGTCCTTTAGGGTTTAGTGCCCCGCCAGATCTTCCCGACGATAATGTTCCCCAAGGTAAGTTCGGAATGTAAACAGTCATTCCTTAAAATACTTACAGTGCGCGACCAGACCTGTTGCTCAGTGGAACCTCTGGTGTTGTCGTCAGCCATGGGCTCGATGCACCCGGGTTCCTGCCTCGGTCCTCTAATGCGAAGACCTTGTCCAAGTCTTCAGGAAGTCACGACCAACAAAAACCTCTTTCTATCGCAAAGGGCAGCCAAGATAGAGTAATTTGTACCTGGCTTGGATGCTCAAGAGCCGTCAACCAGGATAACCTCACTCGTCATGTGAATGAGGTGCATTGGCGGAAGGTCAAGGCTGCCTGTGCTCACTGTGGAAAGGGATTCGCGCGCCCTTACATGCTAAGGGACCATATCTGTCGGGGAAAACGTAGAAAGGCATAGATGTTTTGCTATACATATTACTAAACCCGAATTGCGCCGTATTGAAAGACCTACAATATGAAGTTCTCAAAGACATAGAAATCAGGCAATGCAGCGCGTCAATACAAACAAGAATCAACATGATTACTTCGTGTACAGAGAGCATAGCGCTGAGTCGAAGTTTGCTGATGACGATCTGTGATCTTGTGATTTGTCTTTGACCCACGGTAGTACTCAGCCCCAAAAGGCACATGACCGAGGAAGGGATGTGATTTGCGAGTGGTTGATCATTTCGATCGATCGATAGTTTTAAAACGGAGTTTGGACGGAGTGTCAAAATCAACGGTGGATCCCGCGCAAATCCCGCGGAGGCAAAGCCCCCACGGTGTGCACTCGGGTGGGTGCGACGTTTCCCGTCGTTGTTTGCATTGACGTCAAACAACAATGGGACTCAATACTCACCAAATGTACTTCAACCTACTCCTAAGCGCTACCTACCATCAGGCGGTCCAGCATGGATTTCAAGACCGGCGCAAAGGCTGAGCACAATGAGAGCATCGCTTGCAGGTATGTCTTTCCCTTCACTCTATCCCCTTATCTGATCATATGCAGCCTTTCACACTGTTTGCAATGACACAAGCACACTTTCCAATACCCGCCAGTGTACCTGCATCCTGCTCACTCACGAAACATTCCTTACTCACTCGACACCCAGTTCATCAATGCCTCTCGGAGCAATACACAAGAGTTAACTACGTTTTCGAATCCGAACTCTACCTTTGGCACTCCTGTTTCCTTGTCGGCACCTCTCCGTCCGTCTCCCCCCGCGCAGATGCTTAGATAACGTTTAGACAACCTGAGTCTCGACCATTTGTCTTTATTATCTCTCAGCGTTGACCATTCCTCTGCTTGCGCACATTCTTCGCCTGTCTATTTTAGCTACCCACCCGCCCCCCGAGGTCTCCCTCTATGTCTTTCCCTTGATCTGTTCTGGTTACCTCACAAGTTTCGTTCTCGGCGGCTGGTAGTGTATGATATAGTCAGCGAGGTTTTCTTTTGCATGTACAAGCTGTCAGTTAAAATTTATGCAGGTCCTCCGAGCATTGAACCGGAGGTACCAGCTCGCCCTAAACTCTATCTATACGAGTGCCCGTCGCCAGCGCAACCTGATTTAGTCCATGGGCTGTGGAAACTCTAGCTGACCTTGTCAGGTGGGAAACTCATAGGGCTAAGAGATTCAGAAAAAACCGAATTTAGCGTTTCATTTCTCGGACATATAAATGAAGATCGCTTTGAGTCTGTGACCGTAGACCGCAATTTTATGTACCCATACGAAAAGGTCACTGGCATGAGCCTGAACCTGTGTTCATCAATATTTGATGATGATCTGACCTGCCCCGAAATAGTTGCTGAAATGCCCAGTCAAAACCGCATATACTTGTGCATGGACATGCATTTATACATATAGAAGGAATGCACGCAGTGATGATGGATGGTTCCTAATGGTTGAAACCATTGAAAGGCTATTTGCTGAGTATCAGCCAGTCACAACTATTTTTTTTTTCTTTGTAGATGCACAAGGGATCAATTTGTGATCCTGCCCAATACATTAGCCCCCCACAATTGCGTCAAAGTAAGCTAAATTTCACTCCAGCGAAATGGCATTCGTGTTGCAGTGCAGGCAAAGATGCACTAACCAGTAACCTTCCTCGATGCAATCATCGACAAAGCACTATGGGCGTTTGATCACTAACTGTGAGATTGGTGTGGGATTTCGGAGGACGGCGGCCCTTGCTGGCTTTGGCCATTGCAGATTCCTTCGCAGCCATGATGTCACCGACTCGCCGTGGCTCGGATTCTACCGAATTTCACATTCCGATGCTGTGCCGTTCATGCCGAACGGAAACGACGAACGAAACGACTGACTGGAAAACGACTCGTTTTTGACAGAAACATGAAAACAAATTCGAAAACAACGACGAAACCGACTCGAAAACACTACTGTGAACCTGGCTAATATACAGGATAGAGGTCGTACCGCGTTTTCCAGGGGAATGAGACTATCTTTGGAAGCGGGCCACTGTACGTAATGCAACTCTTCTCAACTTGGAATCGTGAATGACGATACTAATCAGTATTGATGCAAAGTGGTAAATAAGACTTTTACTCTGCAACGTCCTGCCAATTAATCCCACACAACAGCTACAAAGATTTATCCATTGGATCATGGTCCAGCCCAGATCAGAGCTGCCATATATGCCATGGGTGTGGAGAATATAGTATAAAGGCTTCGCGGCAGTGTTCAATTTTGTGTTCAAATTCCCAACTCCCCCAAAGGATACCAAATAATCTCCTGCATTCGCACCGCTTGCTTCACCTACCACCTAGAGTCTAATGATGGATAGGTCACGCGCGAATCGCAGACAAAGACGCGAGCGCACCATAAGTTCATCCAGATTGACACTACGAAGTCCATTGTCCTCAGGGTCAGGGCAGGCCCTTGACCAACATTCAATAAGATTAGCCCTGCAGTCAGGTCTTAAGCACCTCGACAGGTTCGAGCATCATGTGCACGAGGAAACCAAAAAGATCCGCAGCCTCTTTATAAATCTCCTTGACAACTGTCAGTCAGATGTCACGACGGAGAGTTCGAGCAGACATGATAGCGTTGTCGACTCCCAATCTGGACTCGATGACCTCGATGACATTGAACTGTCTTTATCAGGTTCCCCCAAAGGTAAGTTGCTGTATACGAAGCCTTCTATTTGAACACTTACAGTGTACAGGGTTATTTCCCCACGGCACCCGCAGTTTTGTCGACCATGTCACCGCGACTTGGCCCCAGCACAGCATGTACTCTGAAGGACTTCTGGCATGCTATGACCCGCGTGTCACGAGATCATCATCAGATGTTGTAGATCCTCACCTCGGTTAATTCGCTATCATTCACAGCCTTTCCTTTAAGCGCTTACAATGTATTCTAGATGTATCACTCCATAGGACGTCCGATTCCGTCCATGCGCCCACTGCGCAACCCTTCGAGAACGTTTATTTCGGAGAACATGTCACATTAAGTTCTTCAGCCAGACCCGGCGTGCAATTGTCTATGCCTGTTGTGCAGGATAGCCAAGCAAAGGAAAAGGTACAATGTACCTGGGATGGGTGCTGGGCATTTGTTAACAAAGATAACCTCACTCGTCACATAGAAGAGGTACACGAGGAGAGGATTAAGGCTGTTTGTACAGGCTGTGGAAGAAAGTTCAAGCGTCAGTATCAAGTGAATGAGCACATCCTTCGGACTGGATGTGGAATATGGGCATAGATTGTTATCATGACCTTGTACAACAAAGTAGCCATGATCGTGCTAATATATATCGGGCGCTGTCCAGAAGTACTCACAATAATTGTTGACGTGATTCCTCGTAAAGTAGATGTGACTCAGTGATCTAGGGGGAATGCTAGTGTTTGCTTGGTACAATGCCACCTTGGTCACGGTGACTAAAAGCGCAGCGTCGACTGCAAAGGATTAATTGTTCGGGTGCCTAGCGATCCCTCACACGGTGGACTCCGGCAACCTTATGCTACAGACTCCTACCCAGTCGGCGGTGTGTAAAGAGCCTTATCCTAATAGCCAACAGCCAAACCAAATACAACCACACAGCATTTACCAGCATGTAAATTGCTCTCGGTCCGGTTACTTGGCTTTGAGGTTTCATGCTCTCGCTATTATGTTACTTGTAACAACCTTCTTTGGCTCTGTCCACATGGAAATAGGACAGGGTTGATGGACCTGGAGACTAACAATGACCGACCGACCTGGATGACAATCTTTCGCAGGCTGCACGCTTCTCGTTAACTTGAATGTATATACTTACGAGTCGGTTTGAACTTTGTACACGTACCCGCGGCAGGTGCGGAGTTGGCGGGTGCAGGTAGGTGCAGGTACGGTGTTGAGTTTCCGACTCGCGGTGTTACCCGTGCGGAACCCTATCAAATTGCAACAATCCTCGACAAAATTGTTAGGTGGAGATTTCACTCAAAGTCCTTTTTTCCACTCGAGCTCCCTGATATATTTCATCACACATATGTTGAAGAGCCTTGACAGTGGACCGTGATAACTCAATCATAAAGTTTCTCAAATATTTAGTGGTGCTGCTGGTGCGTCTGTACTGGCCAAATGACTTGCTGACATATTTAATATACATTTTCGGGGAGACATGCCATTTTTCACAAATGGAGCGTCTACCAGGTTACCATGGAACTGCGGCTTGCTGACGCATCCGTAACACGTTTTCAGGGAGATACATCATTTACGAATAGAGCGCCTACCACGAGCTGGAACTGCCGGCATCGCATCTCAGCTCTAAGACGGCCGACGCCCAGGTTGCACTATTTGGTTGCGCAACGTTTATTCACCCTGTTACGGTATCCGTTTATTCAGCCTTTTCGCACCTACACCGTGAAACTTTTGCTCACTCAATTAGCTTACCTGCACGAAGAACGTTGTATGCACCGGTACTTTCGGATTTATTTGGGGGAAATTCCCTCTTTAACGGCGCCAACTCTATGGAAGACACACCCGCCACACAATTTGCGTAATCTTGGATCTATCAGGCTCCAATGTTCAAATTACAACTTGGCTGTCTTCGAATTTTTGATGCAACACGGCCATTTCCTCAAGTACCTAGCTTCTCTAGAGAATCCTGAGTACCAATGGCAATTTTCACGCGTATTCAGTCACGGTAGTGTCCATTGTCACTGGCTTGCAAATGAAGCCTAATTTCTGACCCGTTTATCTCCGGCTGCGCAGCATATGATTTGGTCATCCCATGAAAGATACGTACTGTGTTCTTTGTCGCATCTTCTCGGCCGCACTATTTATTTACATGAACCTGCTAGACACAACCCCTCCGTGAAACACTATTTTGCAAACTACGTCTTTGGTTGCACGCTTCGGGGGAACGACTACATAGTACATTTTCTGAGCGGAAATTTCAAGAATCAAAATCGGTTTATGCTCTTGACAGGGTAACGTGAACTTGGAGTGTACCGTACACTCCGCTTCTTTCGGGCGGTTTTCTCACAAAGTCATGTACATAGCATAGGGTCACCGGTTACCATTAATATTGGCAGTCTAGTTGGACTTTGCGAAGCCGGGATGGGCCGTTGTTCGAATCAGGAACATCTAGGTAAGGAAATACGTGCACGTGGAAACGTCACACGCCTCATTATGAGCGCTGATGGATTGAATGAAAATAAAAGTCACGCTCAACCCAATTTCCTTTTTCTATTTGTGCACATGTCTGCGGGCCTGCCCCTCCTCCTGAGCTTGTGTGCCACCGTTCTGACAGAAGTATGGCCGGTGTAAGTTTACGTGAAAACGCTCAATCATAGTGCAGTATGTGTTACGTTGGCCTGCCATGGCATAGTAGTCAAACTCCAGTGTACAATATAAAAGAAGAGACACTAGTCCATCACTCCTACATTCATACAACCTCCTGTGCCATCCAAAACTTGCGACTCAAGGTTTTAACATTATTTGCAAAGGTAAGGTTGCTCAACGCTTAGTAGATTCAAGATCAGAACACCAGCTTACCATGGATATACGTTCAAGGCCTAAATCGTCACTGAACGCCCCCAGGTTGATGCCGTCTTCAACGTCAGGGCATGCCTCGGATCAAGACTCAATGAGATCAGGCCTGCAATCATGTCTCGAGCACCTTGACCGAGTTCATGATAGGATGAACTGTGTTTACCAGGAAGTCCTGGAAATCCGCGCCCAAATTACAGGGCTTCTTCGCACCTGTCAATCGGAAATTACCATGGGGGATGAGGGCATGTTGGATAGCAGCATGGGTCTCCAGGCAATCGTCGAGAATGAGCCTCAGACTATCGTGCCAATTGCGCAGGACGGGCTACATGCTGTTTCACCGTCATTGATTACACCAGTGCTCCCTATCTCGGCAGAGCAATCAGCATTCCAAAACCAGCCTTTGAACCTAGAGTATGGTCCTTCAGGGTTTAATACCCTGCCAGACCTTCCTGACGATAACGTTCCCCAAGGTAAGTTCGGAATATAAACAGTCATTCCTTGAAATAGAAATACTTACAGTGCGCGACCAGACCTGTTGCTCAGTGGAACCTCTGGTGTTGTCGTCAGCCATGGGCTCGATGCACCCGGGTTCCTGCCTTGGTCCTCTGATGCGAAGACCTTGTCCAAGTCTTCAGGAAGTCACGACCAACAGGAACCTCTTTCTATTTCGAAGGGCAGTCAAAATAGAGTGATTTGTACCTGGCCTGGATGCTCAAGAGCCGTCAACCAGGATAACCTCACTCGTCATGTGAATGAGGTGCATTGGCGGAAGGTCAAGGCTGCCTGCGCTCACTGTGGAAAGGGATTCGCGCGCCCATACATGCTAAGGGACCATATCTGTCAGGGAAAATGTAGAAAGTCATAGATATTTTGCTATACATATTACTCAACCCCGAATTGCACTACTTCGAATTTTGACAAATCCCCATGATATGGAGTCCTCGAAGGCGCAGAAAGTCAGGTAATGTGTGTCAGTACAAACACGATTCCATACGGTTACCTCTCGTACGGGCTGGAGGGAGAGCATAGCGCTGAGTTGAAGCTTGCCGGTGATGTCGATGATCTGTGATCTTGTGGCCCACGGTGATACTCAACCCCAAAATGCACGTGGCTGAGGAAGGAATGTGATTTGCCGAATTTATTGATCATTTCAATTAGCGGTCGAGTTGAAAAAGTGTTTGGACAGAGAGTACTCGTGGAAGCGGCTGATCCCGACGTGGAAGCAATTCGCGTGACTAATAGCCCATGTGACTGCATCCTCGAATTCTACTTTTGGCACTCCCGTTTCCTCATCAGCGCCTCGACGTTCGTCTTTCCCTGATAGGCTCGCGAGCCGTATATAGGTAATATGAATTTTCTGTTTAAACAGACATTGCAGCTTTCCGAGTCCGAGTCGTCTTGCCCAGTCCCATCTTGCATATGCCGCCTGTAGGTAGTGCTGCCGCAGTCCGCTCGGTTCGAACCTGAATCTTTCCGAACCGAACCTCGAGCAACCTTCGAAGTTTTTGCAGGTGTATGTCGGAAATCTCTCGATCGCATAGCTTGAACAAAAAGCAAGGTCATTGTTTCTCGTATATATCAAGTCTCGCTTATTATTTGACGCTTTCCCCACATACTACTCCCTGACCAAAACTTTGCTCCACCAGTGCGGCGATACACTTCTACATGCAGTGTGTGTCATTCAACTCTGCAAATCACTAGTAACTCGCGCGTCAGTGTCAACGGCCATACTCTACCGATGTGAAAGCAAGAATATCACTCACCGTGCAGTAGCCTGCATTGGTCTGTCATGCAGGTGAGTCATGTTATCAGGTCCAGGAAAATGCTGATACTCACGCATACCCCCTGTTGGCATGAATGCCACCAGCAGTCAAAGTTCCTTTTGCATTTGTAGGGACATTTATCAGCCTCGCGAACGTCGAGTCCAGCTGCATCACTAGTAGTGGGCATGGCAGAGCTTGATGATACTAAAGCAGCAATGACGGCGAGGACAATTGTAGAGAAGAAATGCATTGTTTGCCGCAGACTCGTGTGGGGGGATCAGGGAATTCTGAAGGCGATTGTAGGAAGACGGCTGGCTTTATATTGTTTTCCGGAATTACTGTTGTGTCGATGTGCCTTCAAATGTACATATTTACGATTAATGCCAGCACATTGGTATGTCGCTAGTACTATTGTGGGCAGATCCAATGGGGCCAGGCAGATGGCAGAACCTTTCTTGCAGAATGTGGCAAAACTCCTGCGCATATCAGGTTCTGCCAGTTCTGAAAGCGTTAAAAGTTCTTCCAAGCCGCAGCACGAACCTGGATCAAAGCACCCATATGCATACGCGTGGAAAACGATTTCCGGTTATTGACAATCAGGTACTGCTGCCGATGATACGTACGGGCTCTCTCCGAGTAATCAACCATAAGTACTAGTAAGTTACATGAAACTTCTGCTCACCCAACGAAGAATATCAATATCACACGCACCGGTACATCTGATTATCCCCCATCACCCTATTACTTCAACCGATCTGTCAACCTTTCGGATCTATTCGAATAAAATTCCTCTTTGACGGCGCCGACTTCATAAATATGCACCCAGTACACAATTTGCGTAATCTTGCGTCTATCAGGGCCCCAATTTTCAAGTTATTACTTGGTCGTCTTCAAACTTCTGCAACTCTGTAGAGTCTTGGGTGCCAATGGCAATTTTCACACATATGTAACGGTACTAGTTTCCATCATCTCAGGCTTTCACATGAGGCTAAATCTTTGACCTCAGGCTGCACAGCATGTGATTTAGTCATCCTGTGAAGGATACGTACTTTGTGCTCCTCATCACATTTCATCAGATCTCGGCTGCAACGTTCATTTACACGCAGACGCTAGACGCATTCTCCGTGGGCCATTATTTTAACATTGGTTCGATGCGCAATCAAATTTGGGTAACCACGTACTGCGGCAGCACCTGATGAGGTATCAGCAATAACACCCACCAGAAATTCGGATAACGCAACTCGTCTCACCTGCCAGGCGAACATCGAATTATAGCTTGTTCAAGTGGCGACTTGCGAGTATGGAACTCGAGCAGTGGTGACAAGATAGGGTAAGATTGGCGAGACGGAGAAGGCGCACCGTAAGCAAGCCGCGGTATTGTTTCCTGGCGGGAAGGTGTGGGTAGCGGGACATTCATACGTGAGTACCATCTATTCTTCGAATGCAGGTCGGTGGTTGATTCCATTGGGTCTTCTCAGCGGCATGTCCTAACCACGAAGACGGCCTTGGCAGGTTTCAACCCAGACCTTGAATCTAAATTCTAGGTAAATTCATGTAATCGTCCTGATTCCATGCAGTGTAAACTTATTTTCCTTATTTTTTCTTCAATTTCTAAGGGCTGAATTTGCCCTGGAGCGAATGACCCTGAATCGACAGGCCAAGGTAATTGTACTACACTTGCCGAGCCGAAATTTTAGGAATTTAAATTGGTGATAGCCTATACCCTTGACGGGTTAACGTGAACCTGTACTGTACTGTACACTCCGCTTCAAGTTTTCGGAATTTTCTCAGAACGGTCCAGCTCACAGTCTAGGGTCTCTGTTAACCTCGCGATATCGACGTGTTTGCTCCGAAATTCAAACGTTCGTATGTTGACATGTCAACACAGTGACCTCAGTGCGGTAGAATTCGCATTGTAACATTTATAACCTTGAACAGCTGGAGAGTCTAATTGGACTGTGAAGTTGGCGCCGATATAAGCTGGCTCCATTGATCCACTGGAGCGGGCGATGCCACGAACCGATTCGGCAAAATCATACTGGTGGCCTTCTAGGGTACAGGATGGAAATGCATCCGAAACTAGAAACGTCACACCCAATATTCTGACTTGATGGTATATGGCCCATTATGAGCGCTAGATGACCGTAATGATCCTTTGCAATGAGGTTATGAAGACACCTGAGACACGGTCAGAAAAGTTCTATGAACAGATGCGATACATATCCCGAAACATATCTGTAACTGTATTGATTTCGAATATGTTCCCCAATTTGAGCAGCATCTGTTACGGACTCTTACTTGACTGGGTCTCAGGTGAGAGAGCCATGTAACCGAGAGCCAAAAGCGCTCAACCCAATTTCCTTTTCTATGTGTGCGACGGGCCCTGGGTTCTCGACAGAAGTTTACGTGACCAGCCAAGGTCTCAATAAATTCCGAGCTCGGTTCAAGGGCAGTGCTCGTTCATACGACATTAGTACAGTATTGCGTTACATTGGCTTGCCATGGCCGAATAATCAAAATTCAGTTCACAAATCAATGGGAATATAAAGGCCGCAATATTACATTCTCTTACATTCATACAACTTCCCGTGCCATCCAGAACCTGCAACTCAGATTTTTAAAATGAGCACGTATCTGCAAAGGTAAGGTTGTTCTACGCTTTGTGGATTAGAGATCAACTTATGAGCTTACCGTTAAAGGCCCGAATTGTCAGGAACAATCCCCCAGTTGACGTCGTCTTCACCGTTAAGTCATGCCCCGGATCAAGACTCAATGAGATCAAACCTGCAATCATGTCTCAAGTACCTGGACCGAGTCCATGACACAATGAACTGTGTTCACCAGGAAGTCCTGGAAATCCGCACCCGCATTACAGAGCTTCTTCTCACCTGTCAGTCGGAAATCACCATGGGCGGTGAAGGCACGTTGGATAGTAGCATGGACTTCCAGGCAATCAGTGATGATGAGCCTCAGACTGTCATGCCACTTGCGCATGATGAGCTCAATGTCGTTCCACCGTCGTTGGCCCTTCCAAAGCTCTCCATCTCGGAAGAGCCGCTGGCATTCCAGGGCCAATTTGTAGACCTGAAGTACGATCCTTTAGGGTTGACTAGGACCTTGTCGGAAGGCCTGCGCGACAGTAAACTTCCCCAAGGTAAGTTCGCCATATACGCAGCCTTTCTTTGAAATACTTACCGTGTATGACCAGACCTGTTGCTCAGTGGCACCTCTGGTATCGTCAGCCATGGGCTCGATGTACCTGTATTGCTACCTGAGTATGACATCTACTCTGCTGCGAAGACTTTGTCCGAGTCTTCCACAAGTCAAGACAAACGACATGTTCCCCGGTCGATTGCGCAGGGCAGCCAAGATAGAGTAAATTGCTCCTGGCCTGGATGCTCGAGAGCTGTCAGGAAGGATAACCTCACTCGCCATGTGAACGAGATGCATCGGCGGAAGGTTAAGGCCACCTGCACTGGCTGTGGAAAGGGGTTCGCACGCCCTTATATGCTGAATGAGCATATCTGTCAAGCCTAGATATTACGCACTCGCTGAATGGTGCCGCTTCGGTTTTGATAGGTCGCTGAAAGCTCCACGATACGAAGTCCTCGAAAGCACGAGAACTTAGATAGTGCACCAATACAAATGAAATTTGATATGACTACTTCTCGTACAGACATGGAGGGAGAGCATGCTGCTGGATTGAGACATACTGGTGATCCGTCTTTGACCCATGGGGGTACTCAACTCCAAGAGGCACGTGGCTGCAGAAGGGCTTAGGGAAGTGATTTGCTCGAGGTTAATTGCCGTCGAGTTGAAAAAGTGTTTGGGCGGCGTTTGGACGGAGTGTCAAAATTCATGTACCATGCTTGCGTCACTTCAAGGTACGAGGAATTGCTCCTTTAAGCTTTATGTAAGCCCCGAGATGCCCGCCTTTACTACAACAGCGTTATTGCGGGCCTTCTCATTGTCAATTTGTCTTGCCTCCACGACCAACACTATGTCCGAGTTTAGTATCTCATGCACATCATGGGGGCATTTTGCTTCAAGAAGTAGCTTTTTTCTTTCTCAAAACTATTCTGGTAGCGCATTTGTGGTTGTTTTTTGTTTTCATGATGACCACACGCGTTTCCTTTCCTTCCCGCCGGGTTCCTCGCTGCACAGACCCAGGCGTGTTCAACTCTTACGGTGTCACGTGTCAACTCCATGTCCTATTGTGCCTTAGAGCCAAACAAAATAGCCGATCGCTGTCGAAGGCTCGAAGCTCACTCCGCCTTATCAACACATCCGACTCGTTGCACAACACATTATCCTGGTTATGCAGCAAAGGTGAGAGGTCCGTGAACCTTCACAGCCCAAATGGAGTCTTGTCAGTTGCTTATTTTGTTTGTCTCCAAGGCACGGTAAGACGTAAGAATCGAGCACCGCTGTCACATCAGATAGCGTGCGCTGGGTGAGAAAAATAAATCTTTGTATACAAGGTATCTATGTCCTACGACGTATATATGTGATAATTCTACTGCTCCCGCCGCTGCCACTGATGACAATAAGGTGGGCTACTAGTAGCACCACTCGGCCATTTCCTAAATCCCGTTTGCCTCCGCATGTTGATGCATGCCATCCGTGCATGATCATGTAGTTGTACGAGCTGACCATTTTATATCTTCATTCTAGCTCGTAGCACACGACTTCAAACGGAACGCTTCCACTGTCCAAAATTCAGACCGTTCGTCATTCTTCAAGTTATCCTCAGGTGTCAGTGATTTTGATACTGTTTTATTTCATTCATTTAATTTCACTAGTATGAAACGCCCCTACACATATAGTTAGAGCAATCCGACGCGAAGGATCCTCTCCAAATTTCCGTTATACACGGCTCCGGAATCTGAAATCACCAGAAGTTACCTGTCAACTCGGGTCGGGACTTGCACGACTAAGGTTTATGATACATGAACAGCCAAGGCTCTATTCCGGCAATAATCTTGGCATCTTGAACACGAGGTAGCTGCGTGCTAAAATGTTGTAATTTCTAGTATACGGCTATGAGAAATAAAAATTGTACGACATGTCTAGATTTGGTGGTAGGCGTCTGTTGAGCGCTCCTTCGATGGTGCCAGTGGAGCCCTAAACTTTAATTGATCATAAGGTTTGATGCAGTCTTAGACTTCTTCTCGTGGTTGGTGATGGATAATAAAGTGCGATCAGTTTTCCGTCAATCCGATGTACCTCGAAGCGTTTGCGACTAGTAGTGACCGTATGCATGAAATGCAATTCAATTTTTGTGAGATTACGAAAACGGAAAATGCACCTTCCAACGTTACGTTGAACTGCCACAGGTATGAGTTAGAGAACGACAACCCAATATACAGTCACCCTGGGGCCCAAAACAGGAATGTATAAAACCACGCAAAGGCTGGCGGGTATACGACTTCCCGTGTCAACCAGAAACTGCAAGGGAAATTTTCAGTATTCAGACTGAAGCTTCCTTCACATATGTAAGGTTATATTTCGTGAACTCGAGACGAAACATGACTTTATTACCTTTAAGGTCCAGACCGACACTACTGCAATCGTATCTCGAATGCCTTGACCGACACAGCGAAAGGATGATGAACACTTACAGGGAAATGCTGGAGATCCGTGCCTGCATTACAGAACTTCTTTCCAGCGACCGATCAGACGTCATCGAGGGTACATTGGATGGCACCGTTGACATCCAAGCGATGGTCCATGAGCCTCAGACCATTGCTCCAAGTGCGCTCGATGAGATTAATGCTATTGCATGGCCATCAAATCTCCCCACCCTCTTTCCAGAGCCATTAGCATTCTATGACCAGCTCTCGGACAATCCTTTAGTATCTGTCGGGATCACTGGGTTAGAGGGTGTAGCTCCTCCCCTCAGTCAAATTCCCCAAGGTAAGTTTCCCATCACTCGCATCTTTTCCTTTGCGAACTCACCATATACGATCAGACGTATTGCCCTGGAGCTCTTCCAGTTCTGACGGCTATAATACGGGGGTACACAACATCATGCCTCAGCATGGCATGTACTCCGAGAGGCAGACCCTATCGAGTTCTTCAACCAGACGCGACGAACCCTGTATTATGCAGGACAAAGTACAGTGCACTCGGCCTGGGTGCTCGAGTGTCGTCAACAAGAATTGCCTCACTCGTCATATCAACGAGGTGCATGAGCGGAAGGTTAAGGCTCGATGTGCTGGCTGTGGAAAAGGGTTCGCACGTCCGTACATGTTGGAGGACCATATCCGTCGAGCCAAATGCGAAAATCCCTAGATTTTTTTTATGAAGATTCTTCATTCAATATGATCATGCGTGCATACGCACGCCCAACCTTACCGCTTCAATTTTGACAGTTGATTAGATATTCTCGAAGCTGTATTCCCTAGTATGCCACCTGAATGTGATAAGCATGATCATCGAGTCAATAAAAGTATATAACCAATCAGGACTCGGAACTGCGCCGAGGTTGCACAATCAAACGTTCACCCTTGAAGCTTAAGCTCCGAGTCATTCGCCACAGAACACGAAAGTTAAACCATAATACACACCAACGGAATAAGATTCAATCAGATATGGCTGTTTCTCCGTGTGGAAATATTGACATTAAATGACCATCGCCGGCCACTGTCGTCTTTGGCCATAGTATTCAGTTATTACGAAGGAGGTAAATATTTGGATTGGATCAACTGATGGAGGTTGCGGAAATAGGCTGGCAGTAATTCATTCGGTCGACGGTTCCTGATTGCTCGGAAGGATCCGGTACCGCTAAGTTGGGTTTCTAAGCGAACCGAGGTACGTAGAATTTAGACCAGCTCGTGTCGGGACACGGACCTTATAGATGGGCTAGGAGTCGCCAACGATTGGGATTGTGCCATGATCGAATTATCGTAACACTCGAGAACTATTACCAGCTGACTAACTATGATCCTACTTTCACTCACTCGCAACATAAAATGTCCCCTACGCAACCGCCTTCTACGAAGATAACTTGCCCAGTTACATGTCCCGAGACCACTGATGAAGACACTATCACTATTTGGTTTGCAACGTCGAGAGGCGTCCCAAGTTTTTTCAACGGAGTGCTGTTATAGGAGATAAGCCACAGCAAGTAATAGATACCTCTCACAGTGAAGAGAATGAGCGTGACTCACGCAGCTAATAGGGGTCCGCTGATGGCAGGATCATTCAGCGCCTCTTGTGTCATAGGCGTCAGAACCCATCCAGGTGCAATACAATTCACGCGTCCCCTCGGTGCGATTTTCACAATCTCGCTTTTGAGTGTCGTCGTCAAACCATACATCATCGCTGCCCATGTCAGCGTTCAGCACATAGCTGATGGACGACAAAAATGAAAACTCACCGCTCTTGCTGACAGCATAATCTGCGTGATCCTTGTCGCCATATTTGCCTGACGTGCTCCCGATGAGCACAATCGAGGCCTTATCTTTCACGCCTTCTGTTGCTATACGCAAGTGGCGCAAGAACTCGCGGCAGACCAGGAAGCTTGAGGTGAGGTTTGCACTGAGAGTATGGTCCCATTGTTCGATGGTCATATCGATGATGGGTACGTCCTCGGCGGTCCATATGGCATGGTTGACCACGATTACTGCCACAGGGCCGAACGGCGATCCTGTGAGCGTATCGAACATACTCTTCACGGCAGACTCAGAGGAGAGATCTGCTTGTGCGCATTGAAGTGCAGGGAAGTTGACTTGGAGATCCTGGATGGGTTTGGAGTTAGAGTTGTAATGTGCAGTCACATTTGCGCCTAGGGCTGAGAATAGATGTCAGTCACATCGTTGGGGGACACAAGAGGATGGAATTACATAGATAGAGTTTGACGGTCTCAAGACCGATGCCTCCACTTGCGCCTGGAACGAGGGTGAGGAAATCATGGCTGGGGAAGGAATGACTGCACCTGTTACGAGGACATGAATGTTTTTCAGCCCTAAATCCATTGTCTGACTCTGACTGCGATTATCGGGGAAACAAGGTTAGGTTGAATTGAGTTATTTCTAAAGTGGTTAATCCCACGAATTCGTGTTTTCCAAGCGGAAGGGTCACTTGATGCGGCAAGTAGTATGCGTTCACAACCGTCGACGGATGCGTTCTTGACCTGATGGGAAGGAGGGTGGAGCCTGCGTCGCTGAAGCGCATGGCAGCTCCTGTCATGACAGCAGACTCGCGGTATTTTGCCACTAGCTACTTGTTATACTAGTAAAGGTCCACGTTCGTTCGAAGCTATTTTGACCGAGATAAGAAGTGCTTCCGCATAGGACTGCCGTTAGTGCCGTAGATGTTACCATAAATGACAATGCCGGCGGTAAGTGTATATATAAATTAATTGTGTGTACCTTTGTTTCTTGTGGTACGATGATTGGAGCTGCCACTTCCCCAGTTCCTTAACCACACCAGTATCCTTACTACCACCACTACGCTTGACACGACGGCGAAATCTCTAGAAAATTAAGAATTTCGGATTGAATAAGATTTCTGCCGTCGCAATCATGCCTCGTGTACCGTCTGGGGACGCCTCATTTATCCATACGCTTGATGGTAATTTCGTCGATAACGCTGGTCGTACCCTTCTGCTACGCGGAGTAAACCTATCCGGCTCTTCCAAGGCACCCGTGAATCAACCTTCCCAGGCCCTAGATGGATTTTGGGAAGAAGCCAAGATTGGCAGTGAGAGCTTCATAGGTCGACCGCTACAGCTAGATGACGCAGACGAGCACCTCGCCCGCCTGCGGGGCTGGGGCTTCAATATGTTGCGCTTTCCTGTAACCTGGGAAGCCCTAGAACACGAAGGACCGTGAGTGCTCAATCAACGTGGTCTCCAACCTGTGGTGACAGTGGTTTCACTAGAGGGAAATATGACTATGATTTTATGGATTATACAATAAAAATACTACGGAAATGCAAAGCACACGGGTTCAAAGTTTATTTGAATCCTCATCAAGACACCGTAAGCTTCCTTGCAAAAACATTGTCATGTTTTCTTAACGTCGCCATTCAGTGGTCCCGTTTTTCAGGCGGGTCGGGTGCGCCTTATTGGACACTCGTTGCATGCGGTTTTAATCCGAATGCATTCAGTGCCACCCAAGCAGCCATAATCCATTGCGAATATCCCACTCCCGCATCCCGCAACCCCGCAGAAATGCCTGCTATGATATGGTCAACAAATTACGGAAAACTTGTCTCGCAAACCATGTTCGCGCTCTTTTTCGGCGGCTCAACATTCGCGCCAAAATGCATCATTGATGGAGTCAACATCCAGGAATACCTCCAGACGCATTTCGCAAATGCTTTTGCAAAGTTAGCGGAGCGAGTGGCGGCAGCAGGGGACCTTCTTGATGAAGTTGTCATCGGTTGGGACAGCATGAATGAGCCAGCAGAAGGGCTCATTTCATGGGATGACCTTAACGCATATCCGCAGCAACAGGGTTCTACACTGAAGAAGGGCGCCGTTTCCTCTCCAGTGCAGAGTTTCCGTCTTGGTATGGGTCAGGTCCAGACGCTTGATAACTATGCTTTTAGCTCAACGGGTCCAAAGCGTGATGGCAGTGTCACCATCGACCCGAATGGTGTCAAGGCATGGGCCGACCCCTCAACGGAGCCAGGAAACATTCACCCGCGCTGGGGCTGGAGACGTGACGCTGGATGGACGCTCGGCAAATGCATATGGGCTTTGCACAATGTATGGGATGTGCAGAGTGGATACGTTCTGCAGCCCGATTATTTCGCACATATTCCAGGAACGGAAGAACCTGTTCATTTTCTACACGCCTTTTTCCTTCCCCAATACACTCTTTACCTGAAAGCAATTAGAGCGCACCACCCACAAGCCATCGCGTTCGTGCAGCCGCCCGTGTTTGCACAGCCTCCTTCGATACCCGAGGAGCTGTTGCAGGGTAGGGCATGCTATTCGACGCATTATTACGATGGCCTGACGCTTGTGACACGCCACTGGAACTGGTTTAACGCGGATGCCCTTGGTCTCATACGGGGAAAGTATTCAACACAGATACAAGCTTTGCGCATAGGTGAACGCGCCATACGAAGTAGCCTTCAAACCCAGCTCGGCTATCTCAAGGCAGACGCAACGCAACTCGGTGCGCTTCCATCCACCGGTCCAGCGCGATACCCAACTATCATTGGAGAGATTGGGACCCCTTTCGATATGGATGCCAAGCGCTCGTATGGATACACAGATGGTGGCAAGTACAAAGGTGACTACTCGCGACAAGAGCGTGCACTTGATGCAAGTTTAAACGCGGCGGATGGAGAGAACTGTTTGAACTGGACAGTATGGACATACTGCCCCGATAATTCGCACCCGTGGGGGGATGGGTGGAATATGGAGGATCTCAGTTTATGGTGTAGCGACGACCTACGCACAGGAGAAGCGGAAAGGGTTCCAACCCTGCGGATACCCTCCAAAATGTCGATGGGTTCATTAGCGCCAGCACGAGCGTCGACATTGACGATATCAACTCTTCCGGCTTATTCTTCCCCTTATGCGAGCTCTAGCGTGGAAGAAGTCGAACCTTACGAACCTGCCTCACTCCTGTCGTTCCTTACAAACGGCGCTCGTGCCGTACGCGCTTTCTGTCGCCCATGGCCAATAGCGGTCGTTGGCACTCCTACGAACATCCAGTTCGATATATCCAAAGCGACCTTCCGTCTTACTCTCAAGGTTAACGCAGAAGATATACCTATTGATGATGATGATGATGACCTAGTATCCAGAAAGAAAGGATTGTGCAAGGATAGTTCCTTGCCCACTGAAATATTCTTGCCTCTCGTCCATTTTGCCTCAGATGCTTGCTTGGGTAAAGCACTTGGTTCTAACGTTCAGGACGGAGATGATGATTCCATGGATGTCGG
Organism: Suillus bovinus; assembly: GCF_016758785.1. Lineage (NCBI taxonomy): Eukaryota > Fungi > Basidiomycota > Agaricomycetes > Boletales > Suillaceae > Suillus > Suillus bovinus. The sequence goes on along the minus strand of NW_024542111.1, from coordinate 15,924 downwards.
GCAAGAAGGGAGCAGCCGCAGTACATCAGGAACGACAACACCTCGCGTACCTACATCATCCACTCTCACCCTTCCTCTGACTTCTCAAGCGGCGCTCTCGCCAGTCATATTCAAGGACGGCTGGTACGACATTACTGTCATTGCATCCGAGGGCCGAGTGGAGCTTCTTGCGTCGGAGCAGAAGCTTCTTTGGTTTTATAGTGTGTCAATGGATGAGAAGGAGGACAGGGAACTAACGATAGAGGTGCGCCGTTCACCGGGCGCCATCAAAGCCACCGCACTCGGACTTGGGTATACCAGTGAGAGTAGAGCAAGAGATGGGTGCGCAGGATGGTTGGAGCAGGCAGGGTTACTGAGCGAAGGATGGTGCGAAGGATGTTCGATTATGTGATTAGGGATCTCGTGGACACTGACTATCATATTCACCTGTACATAGATATAGTACATGATATAAATATGTTGAAAGTCGGAGTAGTACATTTTTTATCAAAAAGTTCTGTGGTCAGTCTGAAGTGCACGGCAGGAACGCCAGTGCTGTCAGAACCGGAATGCATTTTGTCTTGTGTCTTTAACGACGCTTTGAAGTATTTCATCTATAGTGCATACTTGTGCCCGGCGGTCGACAGCATTGATCGCCTCGGAACGGACTGGAACGGACCGGATATGATGACTAGATCTTGGCTAGATAAAGCTCTCTCATCACGATCATGTCCACTGCAAACTACGGAGACACAATAGAAGTAACCGCCCCCGCTGATTTTCATGTTCACCTCAGGGATGGTGAACTATCAAAGCTCGTCACCCCCCACGTCCACAAGGGTGGTTTCTATCTTGCCTATGTCATGGTACGTACCAATCATCCCTCGGTTCATAGGACAACGATCAATTCGACGATCACAGCCAAATCTCGTGCCCCCGATTACCACGACAGAGATGGCAATCGAATACAAAAAAAGATTAAAAGATTACTCCGGATCGTCCAAAGTGGAGTTCCTCATGACGCTCTATCTTTCCGACGCTCTCCATCCCAACGACGTCAAGAATTGGAAGGCTGCGGGTATCGTGGGCGTCAAATCATATCCTCGTGGCGTAACTACGAATTCGGACGAGGGAATCGAGAGTTATGATAAATACGACGAGTTATTCAAAGCGATGGAGGCGCACGGCATCGTGCTCAACCTCCACGGAGAAATTCCATCCGACCACTCAAAAAATATCTGCGTCCTCAACGCTGAGGAACGTTTCCTTCCCGTCCTCGCAAACCTAGCCAACAAATATCCCAAGCTGCGCATCGTCCTAGAACATGCAACGACTGCAGCTGCCGTCAACGCCGTCAAAGCCTGCGGCGACAATGTCGCATGCACGATCACAGCGCACCACCTCTCCCTCACAGTCGATGACTGGGCGGGCCAATCTTTCCACTTCTGCAAACCCGTCGCCAAATTTCCAGACGATCGTCGCGCTCTTCAAGACGCTATCAAATCAGGCAACAAGAAATTCTTCCTCGGGTCTGATTCTGCACCGCACCCGAGCCTTTCGAAATCGACGGCGACGGCGACGAGCGGGTGTGCGGCGGGGGTTTATACTTCTCCTATCCTTCTTCCTCTGGTTGCACACCTCCTCGATTCGTTCGGAGCGATCGACAGGTTGGCTGATTTTACGAGTAATTTTGGACGCGGATTTTATCAGATTCCGGCGCATCCAAACGCTCCGAAGGTTCTTGTCGAGAAGGTGCAAGGGGTGAGCGTGCAGGCTGAATATAGTAGTGAGGGGAAAACAGTCGTGCCTTTCTGGGCAAACAGACAGATTGAGTGGCAGATTGTGGACGTCAAGGAATGATTAAGGGACGAAGGCGAGAAAGAACGACCGTCTTCGGTCGTGCATGGTTTGACTACGGGAGACTGGTTCTCGCCCACGCTTTGATTCGACTCTAATACATATACGGCATTCAAGCAGTGTCCACTCACCTTATAACCTGTTGCAGATTTAGCTACATGCAGCTGCGAGCATATTGTCATAGTCATGACGAGGCTGCTCATCATAGTGTCATCCAGGCGAGACTCTCGCTGTGATCCTTGACAATAGCAAACTTGCATGAACACTTCCTGTTCTTATTTTCACATTCTCTATGTTTGGCTTATAATCGCCCACAGATTCACCTGTAGGTCGCCGGCTCTTACACGCCATGTTGAGTACAAGAAATGTAATTCCGATACATAAGTGAGCGTCTCCGGTAAAGGGAGGCTCGAAAAGGTACAAACCAGTGCAAAACGGAGTGACAAAGCTGATCCTTGTTTCAGCAGCTCGCCGCTACTAATAACGGATCGAGAGCAGAACATCATGACTTGATCAACCACGGTTTGTTGGCGATTGTCCAGTCATCGATGAGCTGCCAAAAATGCGCCACAACAGACTTGTCAATGTGTCGTCTGTGAGGATCAATCTAGTGCGATGTTTTATAAGCCCAAATGAAAAGAGGGGAAGGCTAAGGCCCACCTTCAGTTCTGTGACATTCCAGTCTTTAATTTTTGTGTTAGGCGGGTCATTTGCCCACGAAACGTACACGCCTTTCACTAGAGCAGCCCACAATAATCAGCGATTGGAATTAGCTAGACGAGAACCGCCTACCGTGATGGAACAGAGTTCGGGGCTCACTCCACCGGTATGGTCGGAACTGCCATGCTTGCCCAGTGGTCATCACGCAGACAACACGTTCCCATGCATCAGCACCAAATTTCTGCAAAGCGTCAGTGCTATCAACAACAAAGTACCGTTGGATGTCCCCGCGAGATGAAGATGTAGGTTGTGAGGATGAGGAAGGCGGTACACGCCGCCTGTCAATGTGAATGACATCCTCAGCACGGGAGTTGCCTGCAGCCGCAGCACGTTCACGTGCCGACACGGAAGACTCAAATCTACAAGAGCAAGACATTAGTTGAGAGAACTATTTGGTTTACGGACTCGAACGTACAGTGATTCTTGAAGGAAACGTTTGACATTATGCATAGTTATAAGGGCAGTCGGAGAGGAAGAAATCATGATGATAGGGTATAGATTTTCTGCAGAAAATTTAAAGTTTTGAGTAATATGTTTTAGATGAGGACCTACTAGCTTTGCGGGACTGCATGTGAGGACCAGCAGTTGGCGCAGGAACTGGGGTAGCCCCAGGTTTTGTCTCTTTAAGCTTCTTCAATTTTTCAGAGTATACAGATTGTAAGGCAGAGAAGTTCTGGAAAACGTGGTTGGTGAAACAAATACGAGATGGGATTCAGACTTACATTTGGTTTTGTGCCTCGTAGAACAGTATTCCTGTCGCGCAGCTCAACCTCGTTCTGCTTGATCCGTTTTACAACTTCAACATCTTGTTGATCGGCAACGTAACGTCGTTTTGAGGGAGTGGTGGTGGTATCCGCAGTATGAGCTGCGCGCTTCGGAGTAATGAGGGGTATCGTGGTTGCACCGGGGTGGGTAGGTGTGCCTGGAGGTGTTGTTGACTCTGATGCTGCAGGAAGCTCGATGTCAACTCCAGGTCGAAATTACAAGTCCACGTACCTGCGAGTGATACTATTCTTTTTAAGTCATGTACCTTGCCTTCCAGCCATTCTACAATGCTTTTCCTCTCTGTAACGCTCACGAAGCCCACCGCAAGACCGTTGTCTCGAGCCTGTTTCATGTATTCTGCAACAGGCGCATCACGGAGGAGCCATGCCAAATATACGGCTTCAAGGGTAAAGAAATCCGACGGTGAAGATGCAGAAGTCCCAGGTTTCGAATAGCGTGTTGTAGTTGATTTTGGAAGCGAAAGAGTTGGAGACAGAACGATGTGGGATGCTGCGAGAAGGGAAGTTGTAGGCTCAGAATTTGCGACATACGTTATTGGAGATTTGGTTTTGATTGCATGGCGTAGAGCCAATAGCGGATCTGAGTTCGTCGTTGAGCTCATCGTGGTTAGTGGACAAGAAAGCGCTGTCAATAACAAGTCAATAAGTACTAAGACCCACACTGGCAAGACCAACGGTCTTCAGCGCTAAATGGGGATTACATAATAATGCGGTTGAGCCTCGACCCCTCGAGAAGCGGTCGGCAACTACGGAGAGTGAGAAGGTTTGATTCCGAGTCAACAACCCGCAAGTTACTGCTGAGACTATCAAAACGTGTAATTTGCGCTGTTCTACTCGTTGAAGACGTCTCGTTCTGCTTGTTTTACATCTCTTCTGGTAGTCTACTTGACAGTTCTGGGGTGTTCAAGCAAGTTGGTCCAGGTCCGACGGCTCTGAGCTGACGCGCGGATTCGGCATCGTGTCTAGACCAGTATCTTTGACTTTTCTCTGCTCTGACTAGCAAAACTCTGGACCAGTACCATACAGCGACATGGCTACAGTCAAACTTGCTACCCTTGTTATTCGAGTGAGTCGAGCCAAATTCCTGCATTGACTTGAGGTCTCAGTTTAGATGTGACAGACACTTGCGAAGCCCATCTCCTCGCAGATAAAGAACCAGGCAAAGCAGTATGTGTAGTGGTTAAACTTTTGTTGATTCTGATTCTGAGATTTTTCTAGGCACGAAACCTTCCGTTCGATATGTATTTCCCTTGCTCAGAGGATGCATATGGCCGAAATTAAGCTGAGGACAAATATCCTCGGTGAACCGGCCAGGCAACATGTCAAGCCATTATCAGAAATGAGGTGTGCATTGTATCATTCCCATATCCGGTTCTTTTTCATTGGCGTCTCAGAGCAATCGAAAACGGTGCCAACTCATTAGCAGAAGGTTTCTTATTTTCAGTCGCCGCACTGTTAATAATAGGCGAAACATGGCGATCGTCTCGAAGTCAGTCTAAACAGCGAGATGACGTTAACGAACGAATTGAGGAGCTCTCTGCGAATGTTACATCACTCACAGAGCGTCTGGAGAGAATTCAAGAAAGCTTGGGGGATGTCGAATCCGAACGTGCACGGAATAATGAGCTGGCGAGGATTGTTGAGCGGGTGGTGGAGATAGGGCTTCGAGGCGGGTGGGCAGAGTTTGAAGATACGCCGTTGAAGGTTCCCAGGGTGGAGCTTGCGCCGACCACGTCGAGGGTACTACCCTGACATAGACTGTCTGTGAGTCAACTTCACGGCTAGAATACCTGTGCCCTCTCAATCTGTATAGAGGTCATTCGAGCTTTCTTCGAATTTTAACCACTGGCTTATGCTGCTAATTCCAGAGCATTCTCTCCGTATAAGTCCTCGTCATATACCTTTACTATCTCCACCCAAATAATTAACGTCATGCAGCTCCTCTCAAAACTATCTGACACGGTTCGATATGCTGATTTGCCGCGACTTATTTACAAGTCCGATCGATGTTTAAGGCGTACCTTGTCACACTACCGCACTGCACTCTCAACACATCAAAGATTCCCTGGCTTCCACCCCGATGCCCGACTCCCTGAGATAGGCTCTCAACCGAGATTGTAGGTGGACAATTTGGAAAACTAGTTCACTCGAGCTATGATATCTTGAAGTGGATGATGATAATGGTCTCCCAGATGTGAGATTTTTTACAAGATTCATACAGCTCCAATCCTGATGCAAGTCTATCACGTGTAGCTAATAAAAGCCCTATGTTTATATTGTCAATGATATTATGATCCTGTGCGATCTTCTTGAATTCTCCGTCGCAATAGCAAAATGCGCCAAAAGGTTGTCTGAGGCGAACTATCAAATACGATACTCGCAAGTGAGAATTCGAATGATTTGGCTTATTTCGTGCAGCATACAGAAAAGTAAGTACTGTGTATGTAATTGCCAAGCTAATGCATAATGATTTATGGCGTGTTTGGAGCACTGGAGTAGCTTCCCAAGGCACCAAATTATCAGGCAGAAACGGACAGCAAAATTTGGGCCTCAAATAGGCAAATTTTCGGCCAAGCATCATAGGGAGCGTCCGGGGGCATGTCTCAATAGTACAGTACAACATATTTTGTACTTCAGCATCTCTGAACCTTTCCCATCAGAGCGCGTTTTCACTGGGAGTCAATGATGGAACGGGCACGGGCTGCAAGGGACACCAAGGCCGAGTTACGTACAGGAAGTGAGATCTTGCGTATTATCCAATGTCAAATTATTCAAGTTCCTCGCAGATAATCACACGTTCTCAGATCACGAAGACAGCCAATACTTGTGTGCACCATAACGGTAGTAGGAAAACTTGGTGTACTCTGCATTAACTTTACAGCGTCTTTGGGACAGTGCTATTCTCACCTTTGAGAATTTTTGTCATCTTGTAGAGTGAGTCTCGTGCATAGTCTATGGCCCCAGCTTAAAATTTTAACCACCCTCTTCGATTGTTTGCTTCGTCTTCTGATGGTCTACCACTTGTTTATTCGACAAGGCATGCTGTCGTTTATCACGATACACTCTTCGTACGTATCTATTTTACATACTTATACACCTGTTATACATGTTTTGTTACTTTTCGTTCTCCGTCTCAATGATCCTCTAATACTGCGCGTCCATTGTTTCCATCCCTCAGTCTTTCCAAACTAAAGACTGAGGTGAGCCTACTGATTATGCCTCTACATATATACATACTTACGAACGGTACTTAGCTCTCACTTACTCGTTTCCTAGGTATGTATTAGTCATACTGAGTCTTTCCAAACTAAAGACTGAGCTCTCACTTACTCGTTTCCTAGTCCGAGTCTCGTCACCTCGTAACAGGTTATGAGCCCTGGCTCAAACTAGGACATTCACTCGTTTTCGCTTCCACTCGTTCGACATTTGAGCCTTTTCAAAATCTTTTCGAACTGGAACAAGGCTGCCCTCCATCACCGCTTGACCTGCGGATCTTATCCATCCTATTACCTCCATCACCACCGTTGACACCCACCTTTTCCTCTCATTCTACGTTCAGACTGCCCGTTCCGCCTTCTCAATTGTCGCCATCGCCGACGCTCTTTTTGTTATCATCCAAGATGTCTTCCAATATCCGAATTCCTTCTTTGTTTCCTCATCCTCTGCTAGATGCAAATGGATACAACTATTCGTCATGGGTTACTTCTATGGACCTCTGGCTCTCGTTGTTCAACCTTTGGCGCCTTCTCATCAGCGACGAAAAGGAGCCGCAGCCCCCAGTCAAACTCGCAAATGAGACCGATGCATCTTTTCAGCAACATGTTGCTGCTCATGACGCAAGTGTGGATGTCATCGCTTTCCGTGAGCGACAGAGCATCACAAAGGGTCTCCTGGGCATGGCTGTTCATTCCAGCAATTTAATTCACTTTACGGGCATCTCAGACCCTGCTCTTGTATGGAAGGCACTCGAGAACAAGTACCAGGCTGTTACGACTTGGATGGTATCTGTTGGCGACGCTCAAACAGAGCTTGTGTCGTCAACGGTCTGTGGACGTCCTTGGGCTAGCCCAAGGTTAGGGGTCGTACTTGGCGTGTCTTCGGCAAGTACGATTTGACGCCTATGTCCAAATCGGGTAGCTTATGTCACGCGGGTGCGAGACGATAAGCTATATCGGCCTAGGCTTACGACACCCGAAGGTTAATCGTAAGGATCGTCGTTAATTAGAAGGACAGAAGTCCGACTAGTTAACAGGGGCTTTGCTCGTCGACGAAGTCGATGAGTAAAGGTCGAGACTATAGGCTTATCCGCGAAGAGCAGATAAGAAGATAGAATATAGACTGCTGGCGAGGCAGAAGGATCACTCTGGTGAGAGTAGGAGGTCAAGAACCAAGTAGATTCAAGTTAGGGAATATGGTACATGGTAGCGAGTTTATATAGAGGACAGGGACGTATTAGTGGATGATAACTCGTACTACCGGGAGAGGCAATCGGTAAAGGGTAAGACCATAATAGGAAGGCACGTTCGATCTAGGTAGAACGTGCTGGATAAGAAAGTGAGTCAAAGATCAGAATGAGAAGTGAAACACGCAGGGGCACGATCGTGCAACTGCGGATCTAAGTATAAGTCGCATGTGCGACTGCGCACCGAGTCAGAGATCAAGAAAGGAAAATAGGGCAAAGGGGATGCGTCATGCATCGTGTCATAGGTTACCATCCAGACTGGTAAGGGCAAGGGGACTGTCCGCAGGATCAGTCAGGTGGTGAAACGGAGCATGGGTATGCTTCGTCAGCGAAAGGATCCGGCCAAATGTACTGGCTTTGCTGAAGCGACAGGTAGAGGGCGAAAGGGAATGCGAGGATGACGAGGATGACAAGGGTAAGGTCGGGGTAAGGGTATGATGCGAGGGCTGATACGAGGAGGATCAGGAGAAAAATAGTAGGGGCCCAAGCAGTCTAGATGTTCTTGTAACATTACCCCGGTTTCTAGGACTGAAATCAACGAGTTCAGTTATCCATGTTGTCATACCAGGAGGGGTCGCAGTCGAGGTCACGGAGTATGTCCATGGCTTCCAAAGCATTCTCTTCTCTATCTTGTTCGAGTCGTGCAGCATCGTGATCATATGCTGCTTCTAACTGACGCATGTCAGTGTAGAACGTTTCTGAGGATATTCCTCGACGAAGGATCTTCTTGCCGTGAAGGCGAGGGCAGAAGGGAGTGAGATGTCCGGGGGCGAACAGTCCACAAATGCGGCAGAAGTATCGCTCGCATTGTTTCTGTTTGTGGCCGTACTGGTGGCAGACCCTGCACTTAAAGTTACACTGGTAGGGTTGTGGGGTCGTCCTAGTGTGCGTTTCGTTAAGTATCTGTTGCCTGGTGGGATCTTGGCCCGGTACATGTCGAGTGGTGGGTAATCCGAGTGCAAGGATGCGCTCGGTATTCAATCGGCGACTTCGTCGAGGTCTACGTGTGGGTGGAGGAACAGGGACAGGGGTATCGTCCCTGATGATAGGTGACCCGATAGATAATATCGGTATGTCATCGGTAGAGGTGAACCCTGGAGGGGGAGTGGTAAGACGAGCTTCCAAGCTCGGTTTGTCTTCTTCGTTCGTCTTTCTCCAAGGTGGTGTGCGAGTTTCCTTACTCGACTTTTCTTCTTCGTGCTTCTTCTTCCCTTTATAGGGAGCAGGTAACGGGTCGTTGGCTACGACCTCGTCATTGATGATGGCAGGCTCGGAGTTCTTCGAGCTCGTCGCTAGTCATCATCCTGTACTGCTCTTCTTCGTGTTCTGCGAACAGTTTGTCGATTTCTTCGGATGTGAGGTTGGTGGGGATAAGGTTGGATCGTTCAGGAGGGGGAGTTGGAGCACTGCGCTCGGCAGTACGCTCGACAACGGTTGCCTGTACAGGCGGTTGGTTGTATGCAATTTCTTCTTCTATTTTGACGACTACGTCGCCGAAATTCCTGGATGCGAGAAGGTTCAAGAGGGCCCTCTTGGCCTTCGTGACGGAGTATCGAGTGATCGGACTATGGGGAAGGATGCCATATGGTCCGGTTGTGAAAGCGACAGTGTCAACTGCCCGAAACGCGTTGACAAGCTCCAGGAGAACCGTGTCTTTGGTACGGTCAATATAGCTGTCGAGTCTAAGCGCGTACTGCGCGTCGAGAATAATGGCCTCCCAGAATGCCTTCTGAGAGTCCGGGGTCTGCGTGAAAGGAACGGTGAACTCGTGGATGAGTTCGACGATGGAGGGTGTGGAACCGAGAGAGATGGAGGAGGCATTGGACGAAGTGGTAGACATGGAGATGATGGTAGCTGGTTAACAACTGAGGAGCTTTGTTGTCAGCTTGAGTCTCTTCTTATAGTCCTTGAGCATCTCCGCTGCGGACTTCAAGTCCTTCTCTGGGATCCACGTTCGTTCGGAGGGTGGATAAGCCAACCCAGGAGACCAGGTATCGGCGTTTCGTTCCGGTACCCCTGTGTTGGAGGATCGCTTCTATTTCGTAATGTTCTTCCCCGTCGATCAGGTCCGGTGGCGGTTCAGTATAGTTTGGGCCATGCACGTCCGTTTCCTGATAGGAGGATAATTCTGATGCATGGAACGTGGGATGAACACGCCAGGTGGCAGGGAGTTCGAGGGTGAACGTGATAGGGGATAGGACCTGTTTAACGGTAAAGGGTCCGTATCGTTTCGGCTGCGAGTTTCTTTGAAGGGAAGTGGGTGATCAAATGCGCAGCAGACAGCCACACCTTGTCCCCAACCTTCCAATGGTTGGTACTTTCGCCCGAACGTGCGTTCTGCCATGCGTTGCTGCGCAAGGCTATGGACATGCGAGGGCTTCTTCACGGATCTTCGCGAGTCTCTTGACTCGATCTTCTGCTGCTGGCAGAGCTGAGTCGGGGAAGGCGTAAGGTATGCCTTTGGGTTCATAACCCATCATGAGGTAGAACGGGGATGCGTTCCGAGCGGAGTGTCGTCTGGAATTGTGGACGAATTCGGCCATGGGAAGGTGTTTGGCCCAATCGTTAGGAGTTGTCCTACAATAGATCCGAAGGTATGTCTCCAGCTCCTGGTTCATTCGTTCTGTCTGCCCATCCGTCTGAGGGATGATAGGCAGTGGAGAGGGCTACCTGGTAGTCCAGGAGCCGTCCGAGTTCTTTTGCTAGCTTCGAGGCGAATTGTGGGCCTCGATCGGAGATGATCTTGTCGTATAGTCCGAATCGCATAAACACCTTTTTGTAAAATAATTCAGCAACGCCTTCTGCAGTGATGGTTTTCTTGCAAGGCGAGAAAATTACCCCCTTCGTAAGCCCATGGTCGACCACGACCATAATGGAATCATAGCCGGCGCTCTCCGGAAGATCAGTGATAAGATCGACTGAAACTTGGGAGAACGGTCGAGTACAGGTGGAGGGAATGGGCATCAGGGGAGGTGTGGTGGGATGAGTGTCGGATTTCATCTGCTGGCACATAGTGCAGCCATCAACGTATTGTCGGATGAAGGTGCCCATGCCGGGCCACCAATAGCTTTTCTTGACGTTCCATTCGGTATTGGAACGTCCGGGGTGCCCGGCAGTCGGGTGATCGTGGTGGAGCTCCAGAATACGCTTCCGGAGGTCAGGGGGAACGTAGGCTCGGTCCTTGAAATAAAGGATGCCTTCGTCCATGCGCCAGTCTGACAAGGCAGACTTCATAGGGGGGGCGCAGAGACCGTTCAGGGCGTCAGCTGCTGTCTTTATAGTGAGATCAGCAGGGTTATCATTCGCTGCTTTGAACTTTGACGCTAGAGCAGTGTCAATAAGTTTAACAAAGAGCGAATCTGGGAGGAGGACAACGTCCTCGTTATCTCGATCCGAATTGTCATGATCCGGTCGTCGGGAAAGAGCATCGGGTGCAGCAAGCTTGCTGCCCGGGACATGGTGGAATTGAAGATCGTACTCGCAGAGGGTGAGCTGCCAGCGGGCTTGCCGGCGTGTCAGCGTCTGCGAGGATCGGAAATACAGGAGGTTCTTGTGGTCAGTGAAGACGATCACCGGATGGGGATTGCCTTCAAGGAAGTGTCTCCATGCCTTCAGGGCACGGATAACCGCAAGAAGCTCTCGGTCGTAGATCTGATAATTCCGTTCCGCAGAGTTAAGGGACTGCGAAAGATATCCACATGGGTGGTAGGACCCATTGTCGTCGGTTTGTAGGAGGACTGCTCCTGTCGCAAATAGCGATGCGTCTGTGGCCAGTGCAAACTGGCGAGAGGGGTCGGGGTTCCGGAGTACAGGTTCGGTGGTAAAACATTGCTTTAGCTTCAGGAATGAAGCTTCGCAATCTGTGGACCAAGAAAACACGGTGTCTTTCTTTGTGAGGTCGAGGAGGGGGCGAGCGAGGTCGGAATAATGGGAGATGAAATGACGGTAGAAATTGCAGAATCCTAGGAAGGATCTGACTTCTTTTACCGTCGATGGAGTCTGCCATTCGCTGATCCCCTTGAGTTTTGCCGGGTCCATGGCAACCTGTCCGGGTCGGATGATCATCCCAAGGTACTCTACCTCTTGGGAGTCGAAAGTGCACTTTTCGGGTTTGAGGAAGAGTTGCTCCTGACGGAGCTTCTCTAAAACCCTACGGGTGCGCATCTGGTGTTCTGCAAGGTCAGAAGAGAATATTAGGATGTCGTCCATATAGACGATGAGCCATCCTTCATCTATCTCCTTGCTGAACGTCTGGTTCATGTAGGCCTGGAACGTCGCTGGCGAGTTACAGAGCCCAAAGAACATCACTTTTGGCTCGAAGAGCCCAAAAGTTGTCGAGAAGGCTGCCTTCCATCTGTCGTCGGGGTGGATCAAAATATTGTTGTATCCTGAACGGACATCCACTTTGGTGAAGTATTTCGCGTCTTTGAGTTTGGCGATGAGAGGCGGAATGAGCGGAAGTGGATATGCGTTCTTGATAGTCCATTCGTTGATGTATCGGTAGTCCTGACAGGGGCGAAGGGAGCCGTCCTTCTTTCCTACAAAGAAGAAGCCAGAGGCTTGAGGCGACTTCGATGGTTGGATAAAATCTTTCTGGATATGTTCGTCCAGAAACGCTTTAACCGCTTCTGTCTCTTTTGGAGAGAGAGGGTAAGCTCGGGAAGATTTTGGAATAAAACCTTCCTTCGTTTCGATCCGGTGGTCTACACCTGGTCTCGATGGGGGGAGCTTGTTAAGCCCATCCTTCGCGAATATATCTGCGAAGTCGTGAAGGTATTCGGGGACAAGCTCTTCGAATGGTTTCTTCTTCGTTTCTTGAGCTTTGTCCTTGGCGAATTCCTGCGCCTTGTTACTGGTTTTCGTGTACTCCTCCTTCGCCGTAGCAAGGATCCAAATGTTGCGAAGGGGAGTCTTCTTTGTCTTCGTGGTCTCCGTCTTGGAGGTTCCATCCCTAGTTAGGGGAGTGTCGAAGGTGAGGTTCTCGATCAATCTGACCGAAGAACCATCGGCCGAGTATTCTATAAGAATCTCGTCATCAGTCAAGGGGTAAGTCGCGACTTCCTTGACTTCGGGTAGGGGTTCGATCTTCCCTACCCAGACGTCTTCCATGACGTCAGTTTCTTGAGGCATTTCGAAATGCTTTTCTTCGGCGGGTACCTCCTTGGCAGGTTTTGCCTTCTTCGTCTTCTTTTTCTTCTTCTTGCGTCGAATTTCTTCGAGTACGTGTTCCGTACCCAGGGGGAGTGACTTGAGAGGTTTGAAAGGTGCCTCTTCCTCGTCCTCGATCATTGGTCGGAGACCTTCGAATCGGTAGGGGGTTACCCCGTTCCTTTTCGAATCTTGTTGAGTAGATTCTCAACGTATCTGGATCTGGGTGTGGGGAGCATTGTGATTTCGTTGCGTCCCCAATCGATATCCGGTTTCATGGCGGATAGCCAGGGTTTCCCTAGCAAGATATCGTCTCGTTCGGAAAGTCTGGTGACGTTAAACTTTCCCCACATAGTTCGTCCGTCGAGTCGGACGAAGAGTATGCAGTATCGGGTGACCTTCCCAGCAGTGGATTGACTTCCATCTACTGTGGTGATGCGGAAGGGTTTCTTCAGGAGGTGGGTTCGAATATTGTGCTTCTTTACGAAGGTGTCACAAATAAATGTTCCCCCAGCCCCTGAGTCGATGATGGCTGTTGTTGCAACGGTTTTCGTACTCGTGGAAGAGAAAAGTGTCACCGGGACACGGAATTCATTTTCTTTTCCTACAGTATGAGTACACAGGATATCTAAGGAGGGGACGCACGTTGCTTTTGCGGTCCTCCGCTCTAAAAATCCTCTTCTCCTTGGAGCCTGTTGGTTTCCATATCGTCTTCGGAGGTTTCGTCATCACGCTGGTCTCTACCAGTCGTTACCGGAGTCTTTCCTTTGGTATCTTTCTTCTCTCCACGTCGTATCTTCGGGTGGAATCTGGGATCGTTGGCTCTGTGGCCATGCTCTTTGCATGAGAAGCAAAGGCCCTTCTTGTAGCATTCGTCTTTCTCTGCCTGAGAGAGGGTGCGGTCTACGTCCATAGCGTTAGGGTCTCTGGACGATGAGACATTAGGCTTGGGGTAGTACTTGGAACCGCGAGGGGCGTATCGGGTGTGTTGGTTGCGGGAGTTGGCAGAGACGGCCTTGCTCCTGCGGTAGTTAGCGTCGAGCTGTACCGCAGAAGTGTACCACTTTTCGATAGTGTCAGGAAGTGTCTCCTTCCTGTAGATTGCTTCGCGAAGGCTTGGGTTCAGGCCTTTCTCAAAGAAGTGTGAGAGTGTCACGCCTTCCTTGATATTGGCGATGGTAGCCAACGTTTTGAACTTCGAGATGTAGTCCGTAACGTTGTTTCCCATTCTGAGTTCGGCGATTTCGGTGAGGGCATTCACCTGCTTATCAACGGGTTGAAATGCAAGGTTGAATCCTTTCTCGAATTCTGCGAACGTTCCGAATTTCGGAGGGTTGGTGCTGAAAGCTTCGCGATAGAAGTTATCAGCCCATGCTTTAGCGCTGTTCTTTGTCATTAATGACAGGGCGACGGACACCATGATCTGCTCGCTGCAATAGACGGTGGGGTTGATGAGGAAGTACGTCTTTAAGCTGTAGAGCCATCGTTGTGCGTCGTCGGTGTTTCCATCGTAGTCTGTTGGTGACCCTGCTTTGAGTTCAGGGGCACGAACTACGACGGCGGTGGAGGAGGATGGGTTAGACATTCTTGTCTTCGGATTGGCGCTAGTGTTTCGGGGAGGTACTTCGTCTGGAAAGTCCTCTTCAGAAGTCGGAGTGTTTCCTAGATCTTCTTCGTCGTTCAGTCCCTCGTCTGAGTGGTACTGCTCTGTCGGTGAGGTGGGAGAGCTAAACTGTCCGTCTACCTCTTCTTCGTCAGGATCTTCCTGATTCGGGTCGCGCTCCCAAGAGAACTTGCGTGTCCAGGGAGTGGTCGTCTTGTATCTGTTTCTGTCCTCGATAGGTGTCGAGGGCTAGAAGGTAACTTGAATCTTTTGTTACGACTTGGATGGTATCTGTTGGCGACGCTCAAACAGAGCTTGTGTCGTCAACGGTCTGTGGACGTCCTTGGGCTAGCCCAAGGTTAGGGGTCGTACTTGGCGTGTCTTCGGCAAGTACGATTTGACGCCTATGTCCAAATCGGGTAGCTTATGTCACGCAGGTGCGAGACGATAAGCTATATCGGCCTAGGCTTACGACACCTGAAGGTTAATCGTAAGGATCGTCGTTAATTAGAAGGACAGAAGTCCGACTAGTTAACAGGGGCTTTGCTCGTCGACGAAGTCGATGAGTAAAGGTCGAGACTATAGGCTTATCCGCGAAGAGCAGATAAGAAGATAGAATATAGACTGCTGGCGAGGCAGAAGGATCACTCTGGTGAGAGTAGGAGGTCAAGAACCAAGTAGATTCAAGTTAGGGAATATGGTACATGGTAGCGAGTTTATATAGAGGACAGGGGACGTATTAGTGGATGATAACTCGTACTACCGGGAGAGGCAATTGGTAAAGGGTAAGACCATAACAGGAAGGCACGTTCGATCTAGGTAGAACGTGCTGGATAAGAAAGTGAGTCAAAGGTCAGAATGAGAAGTGAAACACGCAGGGGCACGATCGTGCAACTGCGGATCTAAGTATAAGTCGCATGTGCGACTGCGCACCGAGTCAGAGATCAAGAAAAGGAAAATAGGGCAAAGGGGATGCGTCATGCATCGTGTCATAGGTTACCGTCCAGACGGTAAGGATCGGGGGACTGTCCGCAGGATCAGTCAGGTGGTGAAACAGAGCATGGGTATGCTTCGTCAGCGAAAGGATCCGGCCAAATGTACTGGCTCTGCTGAAGTGACAGGTAGAGGGCGAAAGGGAATGCGAGGATGACGAGGATGACAAGGGTAAGGTCGGGGTAAGGGTATGATGCGAGGGCTGATACGAGGAGGATCAGGAGAAAAATAGTAGGGGCCCAAGCATCTAGATGTTCTTGTAACATCGAGTTCTTACGCAGCATACCAGCTACACACTCTTTCCACCCAACATATGTCACCAGCAAGTCCAATCCAGCTGACCCGCCATCCCGAGGCATCTATTGCGACACGAAGTT